>NC_056453.1:47411458-47433958 GCF_018296145.1 Oncorhynchus tshawytscha | reverse complement strand
CCCACCAGTCCTTAGAGTGACTCTCCCACCAGTCCTTAGAGTGACTCTCCCACCAGTCCTTAGAGTGACTCTCCCACCAGTCTTTAGAGTGACTATCCCACCAGTCCTTAGAGTGACTATCCCACCAGTCCTTAGAGTGACTCTCCCACCAGTCCTTAGAGTGACTCTCCCACCAGTCCTTAGAGTGAGTATCCCACCAGTCCTTAGAGTGACTCTCCCACCAGTCCTCCCACCAGTCCTTAGAGTGAGTATCCCACCAGTCCTTAGAGTGACTCTCCCACCAGTCCTTAGAGTGACTCTCCCACCAGTCCTTAGAGTGACTATCCCACCAGTCCTTAGAGTGACTCCCCACCAGTCCTTTAGAGTGACTCTCCCACCAGTCCTTAGAGTGACTATCCCACCAGTCCTTAGAGTGACTATCCCACCAGTCCTTAGAGTGACTATCCCACCAGTCCTTTAGATTGAGTATCCCACCAGTCCTTAGAGTGACTCTCCCACCAGTCCTTAGAGTGACTCTCCCACCAGTCTTTAGAGTGACTATCCCACCAGTCCTTAGAGTGACTATCCCACCAGTCCTTAGAGTGACTCCCTCACCAGTCCTTAGAGTGACTCTCCCACCAGTCCTTAGAGTGACTATCCCACCAGTCTTTAGAGTGACTATTGTAATGAAGTGCTATTTCTTATGCAAATGACCAGCTTACTGCTATTACATTGCTATAACGGAGACAACACATAGCAACGTATGTTCACAGTAAAACATGTTAGGCCTCATACAGGATATCTCTCACACACACACTCACTTAAACCATCCACAACACTGTCAAAACAGGAGACATCCTAGCCACAGGTGCTAGCCTGCAAGGACACCAAGATAAGAACGCACACACATTACACACACTCACTGCGAGGACACACAGACTTGACTTGCCAAGACAAGAACGCACACACATTACACACACTCATTCCCTCTCCTGGGGATGGGTTCCAAAAACAAAGAACTCTTCCAACTGCCAATGGGACGCCGACACCAGTCTGGAGGGAACTGCCAATCAACTACCAGCAACGTACCAGAGGCCTGCTCTACCAGAATCTACCTACGTCATACCCATGAATTAAATGACTGTACACAATGTATCGGGGCTCTTTTCTGAAGGTTCCCTATGAGCCAGACGAACGAGAGTCCGTGCAGCACGCTTTGCCAGATATCTCTACACTGTTAAAATAAACTGCCTTTACTATACCTGATCCACCCTGTCCAGTGTTTCAACTTGGTCTCCTGTATCGATTCGTCAACACTATCCCACCAGTCCTTAGAGTGACTCTCCCACCAGTCCTTAGAGTGACTCTCCCACCAGTCCTTAGAGTGACTCTCCCACCAGTCCCTAGAGTGAGTATCCCACCAGTCCTTAGAGTGACTCTCCCACCAGTCCTTAGAGTGACTCTCCCACCAGTCCTTAGAGTGACTCTCCCACCAGTCCTTAGAGTGACTCTCCCACCAGTCCTTAGAGTGACTCTCCCACCAGTCCTTAGAGTGACTCTCCCACCAGTCCTTAGATTGACTATCCCACCAGTCCTTAGAGTGACTCTCCCACCAGTCCTTAGAGTGACTCTCCCACCAGTCTTTAGAGTGACTATCCCACCAGTCCTTAGAGTGACTCTCCCACCAGTCTTTAGAGTGACTATCCCACCAGTCCTTAGATTGATATCCTGCCCAACACAATACAAACATAGAACCTAAACATATTCACACTCGACTGTGCCCATATGCTCATAGGTCTACATCTACACATCACCAACCAAAACATGAACATAGTCAACACAGGCCAGTCTTTTGTGAGTCAACACAAGCCAGTCTCTAGTGACTTGTCAGTCAAAACAAGGCAGTCTCACGTGAGTTGTGAGTCAACACGAGCCAGTCTCTCGTGAGTCGTGAGTCAACACAAGCCAGTCTCTCGTGAGTCAACGCAAGCCAGTCTCCCGTGAGTTGTGAGTCAACACGAGCCAGTCTCTCGTGAGTCAACACAAGCCAGTCTCTCGTGAGTCAACACAAGCCAGTCTCGCATGAGTCGTGACAGACTGTAAACTTAAGGGCTAGTGCATGCAAGATTTGGTCCTGGGTTCAGAGACTAGAGAGATTTGGTTCTGGGTTCAGAGACAAGACAGATTTGATTCTGGGTTCAGAGACTAGAGAGATTTGGTTCTGGGTTCAGAGACTAGAGAGATTTGGTTCTGGGTTCAGAGACTAGAGAGATTTGGTTCTGGGTTCAGAGACCAGACAGATTTGGTTCTGGGTTCAGAGACTAGAGAGATTTGGTTCTGTGTTCAGAGACCAGACAGATTTGGTTCTGGGTTCAGAGACAAGACAGATTTGGTTCTGGGTTCAGAGACAAGACAGATTTGGTTCTGGGTTCAGAGACTAGAGAGATTTGGTTCTGGGTTCAGAGACAAGACAGATTTGGTTCTGGGTTCAGAGACAAGACAGATTTGGTTCTGGGTTCAGAGACAAGACAGATTTGGTTCTGGGTTCAGAGACTAGAGAGATTTGGTTCTGGGTTCAGAGACTAGAGAGATTTGGTTCTGGGTTCAGAGACAAGACAGATTTGGTTCTGGGTTCAGAGACAAGACAGATTTGGTTCTGGGTTCAGAGACTAGAGAGATTTGGTTCTGGGTTCAGAGACTAGAGAGATTTGGTTCTGGGTTCAGAGACTAGAGAGATTTGGTTCTGGGTTCAGAGACAAGACAGATTTGGTTCTGGGTTCAGAGACAAGACAGATTTGGTTCTGGGTTCAGAGACTAGAGAGATTTGGTTCTGGGTTCAGAGACTAGAGAGATTTGGTTCTGGGTTCAGAGACTAGAGAGATTTGGTTCTGGGTTCAGAGACTAGAGAGATTTGGTTCTGGGTTCAGAGATTTGTCCCGTTGCACATATTTCCATGAAACAATCACGACATGTCCTTTACCTTCTGTTATTCATGCTAAACGTGCTCCTGCAAACTAACCGTAAAGCCCAAACTCAAACCATCCTCTACTGTACTATGAGTCATAGCAGGAGGTATTTATAGCTCTCTACATTGTGTACAGTGGCTCAACTCTCTCAGATATTCACTGTGGAGGAAACCTCTGGTTGTGTATACAAGAGCACGTAGGCACATCCTACACACACACACACACACACACACACACACACACACACACTCACACACACACACACACACACACACTCTCTCACACACACACACAAACACACACACACACACACTCGCACACACACTCACACACACACACTCGCACACACACACACATCTCTCACACACACACACACACATCTCTCACACACACACACACACACACACACACACTCTCACACACACACACAAACACACAGACACACACACTCTCACACACACACACACACACACACACACACACACACTGCACACACACACACTTACTCGCACCAGTGAGCCGACACTCACACACACACACACACACACACACAGACAGAGACAGTGAACACACACACACACTGACACACCACTGTAGTCACACACACACACACACACACACACATCACACACACACACACACACTTTCCCCCTCTCTGTTTCTGTTTCTCTCTCTCTCTACACACACACACACCTCTCCACTCGCTCTCTCCATCTCCCACCATCTCTACCCTCTTCAGTGAGCCTACACAGACAGAGACAGTGAAGGTCGGTCCTGATGGTCCACTGTAGTCACGGTGGTGGCTCCTCTATCTGCTAACACTACTTTCTCCCCTCTCTGTTCTCTCTCTCTCTCTCTCTCTCTCTGTCTCTCTGTCTGTCTGTCTGTCTGTCTGTCTGTCTCTCTGTCTGTCTGTCTGTCTGTCTGTCTGTCTGTCTGTCTGTCTCTCTCTCTCTCTCTCTCTCTCTGTCTCTCTGTCTGTCTCTCTCTCTCTCTCTCTCTCTCTCTCTCTCTCTCTCTCTCTCTCTCTCTCTGCAGGGCTGTGTGTTATGATCCGGGCTGATGACGACGGAGGTACTAACATGCTGCAACACATGATGCCTGGTGCTGCTGACGTCCCCCCCCTCTCTCACCCCTCTCTCTCCCATCTTTCTCTCCACCCTCCTCTTCTCCTCTGTGACAACCCCTGCTACAGTTCCATGAGACTCCTGTTGGTCGTTGTGCTGTGCAGGCAGGCAGCCAGCTAGACCGTAGAGTACAGCATAGGTCCAGATAATGGCAGGCTACCTAACAGACACTGACTGGGTAACTCACTAGTGACTGGTTTTGAGGGCGAAGTGCTGTTAATTCCTCTCCCCTATTACTGTAAACGGTTTCTATAACACTCTCTGTCCCCCCCCTTCATTTCCCCTCTCCCCTTCATTTCCCTTTTCCCTCCCTCTTTCCCCCTCCCTCTCCCTCCCCCATTTCCCTCCCCCTTCCTCCCTCTGCATTTCCCTCCCTCTTTCCCTCCCTCTGCATTTCCCTCCTCTTTATTTCCCTCCCTCTTTATTTCCCTCCCTCTTTCCCTTTCCCTCCCTCTGCATTTCCCTCCCTCTGCATTTCCCTCCCTCTTTATTTCCCTCCCTCCTTATGTTCCTCCCTCCTTTCCTCCCTCTCTTTCTTTGGCTGTGTGTATCTTGCTGCTGTTGTGGGATTGGGGGCAGCACTCTAACACACACCCTCACTGCAGGTGAATGCTGGGTAATGGGCCAAGTGTCAACCGCAGATTGTCCCCCTTAGGGAGGTGTCGGGTTATACACCATGAGGCTGGGGCTCTGCGACACACACACACACACACACACACACACACAGTCAGTGAGTCACACACACACTCAAACTCACACACACACACACACTCAAACTCACACACACACACACACACACTCAAACTCACACACACAAACACACACACCTTCTTCTTAATATTGTAGGCTACAACTCTATCAGTCGTCACCACCTTATCTCTACAGACCACCTTAACTCTATCAGTCGTCACCACCTTATCTCTACAGACCACCTTAACTCTATCAGTCGTCACCACCTTATCTCTACAGACCACCTTAACTCTATCAGTCGTCACCACCTTATCTCTACAGAAAGACCACCATATCTCTACAGACAGACCAACTTATCTCTACAGACAGACCACCATATCTCTACAGACAGACCACCATATCTCTACAGACAGACCACCATATCTCTACAGACAGACCACCATATCTCTACAGACAGACTACTACAGACAGACACCATTTCTACAGACAGACAACCTTATCTCTCTTACAGACAGAGACCATATCTCTACAGACAGACCACCTTATCTCTACAGACAGACCACCATATCTCTACAGACAGACCACCATATCTCTCTTATCTCTACAGACAGACTACCATATCTCTACAGACAGACCAACTTATCTCTACAGACAGACCACCATATCTCTACAGACAGACTACCATATCTCTACAGACAGACCACCTTATCTCTACAGACAGACCACCATATCTCTACAGACAGACCAACTTATCTCTACAGACAGACCACCATATCTCTACAGACAGACCACCTTATCTCTACAGACAGACCACCTTATCTCTACAGACAGACCACCATATCTCTACAGACAGACCACCATATCTGTACAGACAGACCACCATATCTCTACAGACAGACTACCATATCTCTACAGACAGACCACCATATCTCTACAGACAGACCACCTTATCTCTACAGACAGACCACCTTATCTCTACAGACAGACCACCATATCTCTACAGACAGACCACCTTATCTCTACAGACAGACCACCATATCTCTACAGACAGACCACCTTATCTCTTGCAGTGGAAGAATGTGCAAAGTAGAGATAGAAATAATGGGGTGCAAAGGAGCAAAATAAATAAATAAATACAGTATGGGGAGAGGCAGTTGTCTGGGTTAAATTATAGGTGGGCTATGTACAGGTGCAGTAATCTGTGAGCTGCTCTGACAGCTGGTGCTTAAAAGCTAGTGAGGGAGATAAGGGTTTCCAGTTTCAGAGATTTTTGTAGTTCGTTCCAGTCATTGGCAGCAGAGAACTGGAAGGAGAGGCGGCCAAAGGAAGAATTGGTTTTGGGGGTGACCAGAGAGATATACCTGCTGGAGCGCGTGCTACAGGTGGGTGATGCTATGGTGACCAGCGAGCTGAGATAAGGGGGACTTTACCTAGCAGGGTCTTGTAGATGACCTGGAGCCAGTGGGTTTGGCGATGAGTATGAAGCGAGGGCCGGCCAATGAGAGCGTACAGGTCGCAGTGGTGGGTAGTATAGTATATGGGGCTTTGGTCACAGAACTGATGGCACTGTGATAGACTGCATCCAAGTTATTGAGTAGGGTATTGGAGGCTATTTTGTGAATGACATCGCCAAAGTCGAGGGTCGGTAGGATAGTCAATTTTACAAGGGTATGTTTGGCAGCATGAGTGAAGGATGCTTTGTTGCGAAATAGGAAGCCAATTCTAGATTTAATTTTGGATTGGAGATGCTTAATGTGAGTCTGGAAGGAGAGTTTACAGTCTAACCATTTGTAGTTGTCCACGTATTCTAAGTCAGAACCGTCCAGAGTAGTGATGTTGAACGGGTGGGCAGGTGCGGGCAGTGATCGATTGAAGACCATGCATTTAGTTTTATTTGCGTTTAAGAGCAGTTGGAGGCCACGGAAGGAGAGTTGTATGGCATTGAAGCTCGTCTGGAGGTTAGTTAACACAGTGTCCAAAGAAGGGCCAGAAGTATACAGAATGGTGTCGTCTGTGTAGAGGTGGATCAGAGACTCACCAGCAGCAAGAGCGACATCATTGATGTATACAGAGAAGAGTCGGCCTGTGAATTGAACCATGTGGCACCCCCATATAGACTGCCAGAGGTCCGGACAACAGGCCCTCCGATTTGACCCACTGAACTCTATCAGAGAAGTAGTTGGTGAACCAGGCGAGGCAATCATTTGAGAAACCAAGGCTATCGAGTCTGCCAATGAGGATGTGGTGATAGACAGAGTCGAAAGCCTTGGCCAGGTCGATGAATACGGCTGCACAGTAATGTCTCTTATCGATGGCGGTTATGATATCGTTTAGGACCTTGAGCGTGGCTGAGGTGTACCCATGACCACCCATGACCAGCTCTGAAACCAGATTGCATAGCGGAGAAGGTACAGTGGGATTCGAAATGGTTGGTAATCTGTTTGTTAACTTGGCTTTTGAAGACCTTAGAAAGTCAGGGTAGGATAGATATAGGTCTGTAGCAGTTTGGATCTAGAGTGTCCCCCCCCCTTTGAAGAGGGGGATGACCGTGGCAGCTTTCCAATCTTTGGGAATCTCAGACGACACGAAAGAGAGGTTGAACAGATTAGTAATAGTGGTTGCAACAATTTCGGCAGATAATTTTAGAAAGAAAGGGTGCAGACTGTCTAGCCCAGCTAATTTGTAGGGGTCCAGATTTTGCAGCTCTTTCAGAACATCAGCTGACTGGATTTGGGAGAAGGAGCAATGGGGAAGGCTTGGGCGAGTTGTTGTGGGGGGTGCAGTGCTGTTGACCAGGGTAGGGGTAGCCAGGTGGAAAGCATGGCCAACCGTAGAAAAATGCTTATTGAAATTCTCAATTATAGTGGATTTATCGGGGTGACAGTGTTTCCTATCTTCAGTGCAGTGGGCAGCTGGGAGGAGATGTTCTTATTCTCCATGGACTTTACAGTGTCCCAGAACTTTTTTGAGTTAGTGTTGCAGGAAGCAAATTTCTGCTTGTAAAAGCTAACCTTGGCTTTTCTAACTGCCTGTGTATAATGGTTTCTAGCTTCCCTGAAAAGCTGCATATCACGGGAGCTGTTCGATGCTAATGCAGAACGCCATAGGATGTTTTTGTGTTGGTTAAGGGCAGTCAGGTCTGGAGGGAACCAGGGGCTATATCTGTTCCTGGTTCTACATTTCTTGAATGGGGCATGCTTATTTAAGATGGTGAGGAAGGCATTTAAATTTAAAAAAACAAGCATCCTCTACTGACGGGATGAGATTAATATCCTTCCAAGATACCCTGGCCAGGTCAATTAGAAAGTCCTGCTTGCTGAGGTGTTTCAGGGAGCGTTTGACAGTGATGAGTGGAGGTTGTTTGTCCGCTGACCCATTACGGATGCAGGCAATGAGGCAGTGATCGCTGAGATCTTGGATGAAAACAGCAGAGGTGTATTTAGAGGGCAGGTTGGTTAGGGTGATATCTATGAGGGTGCCCGTGTTTATGGCTTTGGGGTGGTACCTGGTAGGTTCATTGGTAATTTGTGTGAGATTGAGGGCATCAAGCGTAGATTGTAGGATGGCTTGGGTGTTAAGCATGTTCCAGTTTAGGTCATCTAGCAGCACGAGCTCTGAAGATAGATGGGGGGCAATCAGTTCATATATGGTTTCCAGAGCACAGCTGGGGGCAGAGGGTGGTCTATAGCAGGCGGCAACGGTGAGAGACTTGTTTTTAGAGAGGTGGATTTTTAAAAGTAGAAGTTCAAATTGTTTGGGTACAGACCTGGATAGTAGGACAGAACTCTGCAGGCTATCTCTGCAGTAGATTGCAACACCGCCCCCTTTGGCAATTCTATCTTGTCTGAAAATGTTGTAGTTAGGGGTGGAGATTTCAGAATTTTTGGTGGTCTTCCTAAGCCAGGATACAGACACGGCTAGAACATCCGGGTTGGCAGAGTGTGCTAAAGCAGTGAATAAAACAAACTTAGGGAGGAGGCTTCTAATGTTAACATGCATGAAACCAAGGCTATTACGGTTACAGAAGTCATCAAAAGAGAGCGCCTCGGGAATAGGAGTGGAGCTAGGCACTGCAGGGCCTGGATTCACCTCTACATCACCAGAGGAACAGAGGAGGAGTAGAATGAGGGTACGGCTAAAAGCTATGAGAATTGGTCGTCTAGAACGTCTGGAACAGAGAGTAAAAGGAGGTTTCTGGGGGCGATAAAATAGCTTCAAGGTATAATGTACAGACAAAGGTATGGTAGGATGTGAATACAGTGGAGGTAAACCTAGGTATTGAGTGATGATGAGAGAGATATTGTCTCTAGAAACACCATTGAAACCAGGTGATGTCATCGCATGTGTGGGTGGTGGAACTAATAGGTTGGATAAGGTATAGTGAGCAGGACTAGAGGCTCTACAGTGAAATAAGCCAATAAACACTAACCAGAACCGCAATGGACAAGGCATATTGACATTAAGGAGAGGCATGCTTAGTCGAGTGATCATAAGGGTCCAGTGAGTCGTAAGGTTGGTTGGGATCACGGCGATTCAGAAAGCTAGCCGGGCCATCGGTAGCAAGCTAGCAGAGGATGGAGGTCTGTTTTCAGCCACCTTGTGCCTTTCCGTGGGTAGATTAGTGAGGTTCCCTGTGGTAGAGGGGATCAATCCAATTGGCAAAATAGATATAGTTATAGTGACCCAAGAAAAATTGTCCGATAGACCTATTCAGATAGCAGCCGATAAGACAGCTAACGATTAGCGGGCCGCAGATGGGCGTTCAGGTAACGTCGTGACGGAGGGGCCAGTTGGATAACTCCCTCGTGCAGATAACGTCGGTAGTCCAGTCGTGAAGTCCCGGTGGGGCTCCGCATCGGCAGTAAAACGGGTCCGGATAGGTGGTTGTAGCCCAGGACTGGCTGATGGAACTCTTCAGCTGGCTCCAGAATAATTGATGTTTGCTCCGGGATCGACGTAAGCCAATAGTCACACGGGTTAGCGGGCCGCAGCTAGCTAGCTGCGGATTAGCGGATAGCATCTAGCTAGCTGCGGATTAGCGGATAGCTAGCTGCGAGATCCAGGTGTAAATGTCCAGAGCTTTCGGTTGAAATCCGGGGATATGGAGAGAAAAATAGGTCCGGTATGTTCTGGTCTGAGTCACATTGTACAAAACTGCTTATATGCATGAGCAAAAATCACACACACACACACACACACACACACACGGAGACACACACACACACACACACACACACACACACACACACACACACTGTATCTCAACTCTCCATCTCAACTGCAGCTGTTGCAAATGATTTTGGTCTCCCTGATCTGCTGGAAACAGCACTACATTCTCGGTGGTGCCACCTTCTGGCTGAAACAGGGAAGTGTCAAATTTAAAATCACACATTTCTGCTAATGGCAACAACAACAAAAACGGATTGGATGTGTGGGCGTATAACGTGAACGTCTAGCGGATCCAAAGGTTCGAATCTTATCATGGACAACTACAGAATCGACTTTAAAATTCTCATGCTTGTATTTAAAGCCTTGAATGGATTAAAGCCCCATCTACATCAGCTAGCCACTGCTTCAAGTCCCCAAGACACGTCTCTGAACAATGGGGGAGCCAAGCCTTCTGCTCCCTTGCCCCTCACGCCTATGGAATGTTCTCCCTGACCATCTGAGAGCCTTTCTATCACTCTGAACTTTGAAAACAGTCCTTAATTTAAAAAAAACACTTCTACAGACTTTTCATAATCCTAGTCCCAATCTGAAAATATATTCAGCACTCACTTCTACAGACTTTTCATAATCCTAGTCCCAATCTGAAATATATTCTGCACTCACTTCTACAGACTTTTCATAATCCTAGTCCCAATCTGAAATATATTCAGAACCCACTTCTACAGACTTTTCATAATCCTAGTCCCAATCTGAAATATATTCAGCACTCACTTCTACAGACTTTTCATAATCCTAGTCCCAATCTGAAATATATTCAGAACCCACTTCTACAGACTTTTCATAATCCTAGTCCCAATCTGAAATATATTCAGCACTCACTTCTACAGACTTTTCATAATCCTAGTCCCAATCTGAAATATATTCACTAATACAGACAGATTTTTTTTTTCATAATCTGAAATGAAAAGTGCAATACAAATTAAATGTATAATTATTATTATTACTACTATTATCTCTAGCATTTTATTGAGCAAGGCATTTAACTATTGTTCCTCCCGTAAATGGCTCTGGATAAGAGCGTCTGCTAAACGACTAAAATGTAAGTGTAAATGTAGCTAATTAGGAACTTTGCAACTACTTACTACTTTTTAGTTACTTTGCAACTACTTAGCATGTTAGCTAACCCTTCCCTTAACCCTAACCTTAACCCTTTAACCTAACTCCTAACTCTAACCATAACCCCTAACTCCTTGCCTAGCTAACGTTAGCCACCTAGCTAACGTTAGCCACCTAGCTAACGTTAGCCACCTAGCTAACGTTAGCCACCTAGCTAACGTTAGCCACCTAGCTAACGTTAGCCACCTAGCTAACGTTAGCCACCTAGCTAACGTTAGCCACCTAGCTAACGTTAGCCACCTAGCTAACGTTAGCCACCTAGCTAACGTTAGCCACCTAGCCACCACAACAAATTGGAATTCGTAACATATCATACGAAATGAATGATGGACATCCACAAATTACTACATACCATACCAAACTTAACATATACTAATTTGAGGTTCCCGGAATTTTCGTTTACTATGTTACGGCTACAGGTTGAAAAGATTGGTATTTGGCGAGACAATAGGTATGAGGCATGTCTGTCTGCATGGCAGCTCCGAGTCGTGCACTAGAAGCATTAACTACAGAGACGGAACAACGCAATGTTGTTGAGCGATAACAAGAGCACTCTAAAACTTCACACTGAGAATGAGTCCCAAATGGCATCCTAGTCCCTACATAGTGCACTACTTTTGACCAGGGCCTATAGGACGAACCGCATCCTAGTCCCTACATAGTGCACTACTTTTGACCAGGGCCTATAGGACGAACCGCATCCTAGTCCCTACATAGTGCACTACTTTTGACGAGAACCCCCATAGGCCCAAAAAGAGAACAATGACACCCAATAGAGAATAGGGGGCCATTTAGGATTACATCTGAGAATAGTCCACTGGGAGGGAAAATCTTCTAATGTTTACGTTTTAATCCTATTAAAACAATCCCAGAATTCCACAGAATGGAATTGGACAAACAAAAATGTTGGTCCAGCAAAGTCACTTGTAGAGTATGTAGCCAATTTTCTTTTTATCGTTGTATATTTTTACAGTTAACCGTTTGGATCTGGTGCAGGGTCCTTAAGCATCTGATGAAGACAATGACCCTCGACAAAACATCATGTAAACTAAGCTTTATCAAAACACCAACAGTAGAAACCCGTTCAACTGATCATTGTCACATCTAGTTTGTTTGGAAGCCAAAGCCATTATCGTAACATATTTGATGACAGTATTTTTGTTGCTACAGTTCATAACAGTCCAAGCCCAGTTAGTTAAACTCCAGGCTTATAACACAGACGTGGGAATGTACATACAGTCTACAAACTGCTACTGGAGCTTAGCCCCTATTTCTCAAGACTGAAGAGAAGTGTTACTGACCGTGCTAGGAAGCCAATGTTAGATTTGTTAGCTCAGTGCCATCAGTGGATACCTAGCCTGGTACCAGTTGGCAAGAGACGCCACAAACAAATCTGGGACCAGGCTAGCGCATCACGGCATCTAGCAGCACCGGGTAGCAGCAGTAGTAATAGATAGTAGTAGATTCTAACTGGTAGAAGTGGCTATAGTAGCCGGTAGTAGTATATTCTAACTGGTAGAAGTGGCTATAGTAGCCTGGTAGTAGTAGATTCTAGCAGGTAGAAGTGGCTATAGTAATAGATAGTAGTAGATTCTAACTGGTAGAAGTGGCTATAGTAGCCGGTAGTAGTATATTCTAACTGGTAGAAGTGGCTATAGTAGCCTGGTAGTAGTAGATTCTAGCAGGTAGAAGTGGCTATAGTAATAGATAGTAGTAGATTCTAACTGGTAGAAGTGGCTATAGTAGCTGGTAGTAGTATATTTTAACTGGTAGAAGTGGCTATAGTAGCCTGGTAGTAGTAGATTCTAACTGGTAGAAGTGGCTATAGTAGCCTGGTAGTAGTATATTTTAACTGGTAGAAGTGGCTATAGTAGCCTGGTAGTAGTATATTCTAGCAGGTAGAAGTGGCTGTAGTAGCCTGGTAGTAGTATATTCTAACTGGTAGAAGTGGTTATAGTAGCCTGGTAGTAGTATATTCTAACTGGTAGAAGTGGCTATAGTAGCCTGGTAGTAGTATATTCTAGCAGGTAGAAGTGGCTGTAGTAGCCTGGTAGTAGTATATTCTAACTGGTAGAAGTGGTTATAGTAGCCGGTAGTAGTATATTCTAACTGGTAGAAGTGGTTATAGTAGCCTGGTAGTAGTATATTCTAACTGGTAGAAGTGGTTATAGTAGCCGGTAGTAGTATATTCTAACTGGTAGAAGTGGTTATAGTAGCCTGGTAGTAGTATATTCTAGCAGGTAGAAGTGGTTGTAGTAGCCTGGTAGTAGTAGATTCTAGCAGGTAGAAGTGGCTGTAGTAGCCTGGTAGTAGTATATTCTAGCAGGTAGAAGTGGCTGTAGTAGCCGGTAGTAGTAAATTCTAATAGGTAGAAGTGGCTGTAGTAGCCTGGTAGTAGCAGCCCCTGGTGGGCACCCACTGAGCACAGGTGTCATTTCAACGTCTAGTTTTACATTTAGTTGAGTTGTCCACTACTGTGAATTCAACGTGAAATGAACCGGATGTCATTGGATTCAGGTTAAAAGTTGGTGACATTTTCATTGATTACTTTTTTCAAATCCAATCAGTTTTCAACGTTGTTTCAACGTCATCACATTGAATTCTATTGTTGAAATGAGGTGGAAACAACGTTGATTCAACCAGTTTTTGGCCAGTTGGGCAGCGGATCAGTCAGTTTCTCCCATCCCTGGTCTTACCGGTGCTTGGGCCTCGACGGCGCTGTTCCCGTTCCCCATGGTGGGTCAGTGTGCCTCAGGGCAGACAGGCAGAGCGGGGGTGCCCAAAACAAAGCCCAGTCTCATCGGCTGGAGCTGAAACACAGCAGCAGAGCCCTACCTTCAGCATGACCACAGGACAGCAGCAGAGTCACCTGCAGTCGCAGAACATACACAGAGAGAGTGGAAGGGAGCTGTAATCTGTAGTATAGGCTAGCCTCCTGTAAATTACGAACCCCACAGGACACCGGCAGAAGGTACCCAGAGAGGACTATAGTAGCAGAAGGTACCCAGAGAGTACTATAGTAGCAGAAGGTACCCAGAGAGGACTATAGTAGCAGAAGGTACCCAGAGAGGACTATAGTAGCAGAAGGTACCCATAGAGGACTATAGTAGCAGAAGGTACCCATAGAGGACTATAGTAGCAGAAGGTACCCAGAGAGGACTATAGTAGCAGAAGGTACCCAGAGAGGACTATAGTAGCAGAAGGTACCCAGAGAGGACTATAGTAGCAGAAGGTACCCAGAGAGGACTATAGTAGCAGAAGGTACCTAGAGAGGACTATAGTAGCAGAAGGTACCCAGAGAGGACTATAGTAGCAGAAGGTACCCAGAGAGGACTATAGTAGCAGAAGGTACCCAGAGAGGACTATAGTAGCAGAAGGTACCCAGAGAGGACTATAGTAGCAGAAGGTACCCAGAGAGGACTATAGTAGCAGAAGGTACCCAGAGAGGACTATAGTAGCAGAAGGTACCCAGAGAGGACTATAGTAGCAGAAGGTACCCAGAGAGGACTATAGTAGCAGAAGGTACCCAGAGAGGTCTATAGTAGCAGAAGGTACCCAGAGTGAGTGAAGGGGAGCTGTAGTCTGTAGCTGGTATAATAGGCTAGTCCCCTAACAAGTCTCACAGACATTCCTACCAGTCAGGATTACTGATGCTGGGCTGTCTCACATAGTTTGAACGAGGCGTGAGTGTGAATGAAAGAGAAAGAAAGACTCTGGTCATGTGTTGAGATTAGGGGCCCTCTGTGCTGAAAGCTTTCTTCTTTTTACCCTCTCTCTCTCTCTCTCTCTCTCTCCCTCCCTCCCTCCCCTCTCTCTCTATCTCTCTCTCTCTCTCCCTCCCTCCCCTCCCCTCTCTCCCTTACCTCTCTTTCTCTCTCTCTCTCTCTCCCTCCCTCCCTCCCCTCTCTCTCTATCTCTCTCTCTCCCTCCCTCCCCTCCCCTCTCTCCCTTACCTCTCTTTCTCTCTCTCTCTCTCTCCCTCCCTATCCTCTCTCTCTCTCCCTCCCTCACCTCTCTTTCTCTCTCTCTCTCTCGCTCTCTCTCTCCCTCCCCCTCTCTCTCTCTCCCTCCCTCCCTCCCCCCCCTCTCTCCCTCACCTCTCTTTCTCTCTCTCTCTCTCCCTCCCTCCCCCCTCTCTCTCTCTCCCTCCCTATCCTCTCTCTCCCTCCCTCACCTCTCTCTCTCTCGCTCTCTCCCTCCCTCCCCCCTCTCTCTCTCTCTCTCTCTCTCTCTCTACAATTGTTTCACTTCCGGTTCAGTTTAGTTAACCGGGCTATCGTCACTGGGATACATCACATCACATTGAGTCAAATCGATACCTAGCTCCTACCTCTGTAGTCTGGTCTCCTTCACCACCAGCAGGTAAACTCCCTCTTTACCTCTGTAGTCTGGTCTCCTTCACCACCAGCAGGTAAACTCCCTCTTTACCTCTGTAGTCTGGTCTCCTTCACCACCAGCAGGTAAACTTCCCCTGTAGTCTGGTCTCCTTCCCCACCAGCAGGTAAACTCCCTCTTTACCTCTGTAGTCTGGTCTCCTTCACCACCAGCAGGTAAATTCCCTCTGTAGTCTGGTCTCCTTCCCCACCAGCAGGTAAACTCCCTTTTTACCTCTGTAGTCTGGTCTCCTTCACCACCAGCAGGTAAACTCCCTCTGTAGTCTTGGCTCCTTCACCACCAGCAGGTAAACTCCCTCTTTACCTCTGTAGTCTGGTCTCCTTCATCACCAGCAGGTAAAGTCCCTCTGTAGTCTGGTCTCCTTCACCACCAGCAGGTAAACTCCCTCTTTACCTCTGTAGTCTGGTCTCCTTCACCACCAGCAGGTAAACTCCCTCTTTACCTCTGTAGTCTGGTCTCCTTCACCACCAGCAGGTAAACTTCCCCTGTAGTCTGGTCTCCTTCACCACCAGCAGGTAAACTCCCTCTTTACCTCTGTAGTCTGGTCTCCTTCCCCACCAGCAGGTAAACTCCCTCTTTACCTCTGTAGTCTGGTCTCCTTCACCACCAGCAGGTAAACTCCCTCTTTACCTCTGTAGTCTGGTCTCCTTCACCACCAGCAGGTAAACTCCCTTTTACCTCTGTAGTCTGGTCTCCATTACCACCAGCAGGTAAACTCCCTCTTTACCTCTGTAGTCTGGTCTCCTTCACCAACAGCAGGTAAACTCCCTCTTTACCTCTGTAGTCTGGTCTCCTTCACCACCAGCAGGTAAACTCCCTCTTTACCTCTGTAGTCTGGTGTCCTTCACCACCAGAAGGTAAACTCCCTCTTTACCTCTGTAGTCTGGTCTCCTTCACCACCAGCAGGTAAACTTCCCCTGTAGTCTGGTCTCCTTCACCACCAGCAGGTAAACTCCCTCTGTAGTCTGGTCTCCTTCACCACCAGCAGGTAAACTCCCTCTGTAGTCTGGTCTCCTTCACCACCAGCAGGTAAACTGGTTGCTATGTTACCAGACCCGGTCTGCTAGGTGGTTGCTATGTTACCATACCCGGTCTGCTAGGTCGTTGCTACTTAAAGTCAACCAGCTCCTATCGTCATGTTTAACATGACTTTTGAGTGACTACCTCCTCTCTGTACCCCAAACATAGAATTGTCTGTAAGGTCCCACAGTCGAGCATTACATTTCAAACACAGATTCAACCACAAAGACCAAGGAGGTTTTCCAATGCCTCGCAAAGAATGACATCTATTGGTAGAGGGGTAAACATAAAAAAGCAGACACTGAATATCCCTTTGAGCATGGTGACGTTATTAATTACACTTTGGATGGTGTATCAATACACCCAGTCACTACAAAGATACAGGCGTCCTTCCTAACTCAGTTGCCGGAGAGGAAGGAAACCGCTCAGGGATTTCATCATGAGGACAATGGTGACTTTAAAACAGTTGCAGAGTTTAATGGCTGTGATAGTAGAAAACTGAGGATGGATCAACAACATTGTAGTTACTCCACAATACTAACCTAAATGACAGAGTGAAAAGGAGGAAGACTGTACAGAATAAAAAATATTACAAACATGCATCCTGTTTGCAACAAGCCACTAAAGTAATACTGAAAAAAAAAAAAAGCAATTACTTTTTTGTTCCGTATACAAAGTGTTCGCAATCTCAATTACAGTCCACACTGTCCTTTCCCAACTGGCCAAAAGGAGAATCTGTTCATTGACTACAGCTCAGCATTCAACACCATCGTGCCCTCAAAGCTCATCACCAAGCTAAGGACCCTGGGACTAAACACGTCCCTCTGCAACTGGACCCTGGGACTAAACACCTCCCTCTGCAACAGGATCCTGGAATTCCTGAACTTCATTAAGTTTGCTGACGACACAACATTGGTAGGCCTGATCACCGACAACGATGAGACAGAGCACTGGCAGTCTGATGCCAGGACAACAGCCTCTCCCTAAATGTGAGAAAGACAAAGGAGCTGATCGTGGACTACAGGAAAAGGAGAACATGCCCCCATTCACATCGACGGGGCTGTAGTGGAGCAGGTTGAGAGCTCCAAGTTCCTTGGTGTCCACATCACCAACAAACTATCATGGTCCAAGCACACCAAGACAGTCGTGAAGAGGGCATGACAGCGCCTATTTCTCCTCAGGAGACTGAAAAGATTTGGCATGGGTCCTCAGATCCTCAAAAGTTCAACATCTGCACCATCGAGAGCATCCTGACCGGTTGCATCACCGCCTGGTATGGTAACTGCTCGGCCTCCGACCACAAGGCACTACAGAGGGTAGTGCGTATGGCCCAGTACATCACCGGGGCAAAGCTTCCTGCTATCCAGGACCTCTACACCAGGCGGTGTCAGAGGAAGGCCCTAAAAATGGTCAAAGACTCCAACCACCCAAGTCATAGACTGTTCTCTATGTTACCTCACGGCAAGTGGTACCGATGCACCAAGTCTGGAACCAACAGGACCCTGAACAGCTTCTAACCCCCAAGCCATAAGACTGCTAAATAGTTAGACCGGGTAGCTATTGGTTAACTAAGCAATAATCTGCATTGACCCTTTCTTGACTCATCACATACACTGCTGCTGCTGTTTATTATCTATCCTGTTACCTAGTCACTTCATCCCGACCTACAGTGCCTTCGGAAAGTATTCAGACAACTAGACTTTTTCCACATTTTGTTACATTACAGCCTTATTCTAAAACAATACCCCATAACGACTAAGTGGAAACAGGTTTTTAGATTGGTTTGCAAATGTCTAAAAAATAATAATAATAATAACAATACCTAGTTTAAATAGGTATTCAGACCCAGATCTGCCCATCCCACTGGTACACTGAGAGTCCCTAAAGTCTTTGAACCTGTCTGGTAACACTGTCAACCTGAACTACTGTCTGTGTATATGCACACAGCCCTGTCCTATGGATAGGGCTCTATGCACACATCCCTGTCCTACGAATAGGGCTCTATGCACACAGCCCTGTCCTATGAATAGGGCTCTATGCACACAGCCCTGTCCTACGAATAGGGCTCTATGCACACAGCCCTGTCCTATGGATAGGGCAATATGCACACAGCCCTGTCCTATGAATAGGGCTCTATGCACACAGCCCTGTCCTACGAATAGGGCTCTATGCAGACTGCCTTGTCCTATGGATAGGGCAATATGCACACAGTCCTGTCCTATGGATAGGGCTCTATGCACACAGTCCTGTCCTATGGATAGGGCTCTATGCACACAGTCCTGTCCTATGGATAGGGCAATGTGCACACAGCCCTGTCCTATGGATAGGGCTCTATGCACACAGCCCTGTCCTATGAATAGGGCTCTATGCACACAGCCCTGTCCTATGAATAGGGCTCTATGCACACAGCCCTGTCCTATGAATAGGGCTCTATGCACACATCCCTGTCCTATGGATAGGGCTCTATGCACAACGTCCTGTCCTATGAATAGGGCTCTATGCACACAGTCCTGTCCTATGGATAGGGCTCTATGCACACAGTCCTGTCCTATGGATAGGGCAATATGCACACAGTCCTGTCCTATGGATAGGGCTCTATGCACACAGTCCTGTCCTATGGATAGGGCTCTATGCACACAGTCCTGTCCTATGGATAGGGCAATATGCACACAGTCCTGTCCTATGGATAGGGCTTTATGCACACAGCCCTGTCCTATGGATAGGGCTCTATGCACACAGTCCTGTCCTATGGATAGGGCTCTATGCACACAGTCCTGTCCTATGGATAGGGCTCTATGCACACAGTCCTGTCCTATGAATAGGGCTCTATGCACACAGCCCTGTCCTATGAATAGGGCTCTATGCACACAGCCCTGTCCTATGGATAGGGCTCTATGCACACAGCCTTGTCCTATGGATAGGGCTCTATGCACACAGTCCTGTCCTATGATTAGGGCTCTATGCACATATCCCTGTCCTATGGATAGGGCAATATGCACACAGCCTTGTCCTATGGATAGGGCTCTATGCACACAGTCCTGTCCTATGATTAGGGCTCTATGCACACATCCCTGTCCTATGGATAGGGCAATATGCACACAGCCTTGTCCTATGGATAGGGCAATATGCACACAGTCCTGTCCTATGGATAGGGCTCTATGCACACAGTCCTGTCCTATGGATAGGGCTCTATGCACACAGTCCTGTCCTATGAATAGGGCTCTATGCACACAGCTTTGACCTATGAATAGGGCTCTATGCACACAGCCCTGTCCTATGAATAGGGCTCTATGCACACAGTCCTGTCCTATGAATAGGGCTCTATGCACACAGCTTTGTCCTATGGATAGGGCTCTATGCACACAGTCCTGTCCTATGAATAGGGCTCTATGCACACAGCTTTGTCCTATGAATAGGGCTCTATGCACACAGCCCTGTCCTATGAATAGGGCTCTATGCACACAGTCCTGTCCTATGAATAGGGCTCTATGCACACAGCTTTGTCCTATGGATAGGGCTCTATGCACACAGCCCTGTCCTATGAATAGGGCTCTGTGCACAAACAAAAAAACTAGTTTATGACAGCTAATTATTGTATTGAACTACTGTCTTCTCAATCTGAGGTCAAGTTTTCTATACCAGAACCAAGCGGGTCTAAGGGGAGAATACATAGAAGGGTTATGTCAATCTGAAGCATAGCAAAGTAGTTCAGAGAACCAGGAAACACTCAAGCCTGTACTGTCACTGAGCACATGTGAAACATTAACTGAATACAGGACAACAACAACAACAACGAGAAAGACAAACGATAAGTTACAAAGATCTTGAACTCACCCGACACGAACAAGATGATGCACTGCAATATTATTCCAATCTCGGGTTCTGCTACGACCTTGTTCAGTCAACGTTCCAGTTCCCGTTTACTCGTGTTATTGACGGTGCTGTCTATCTCTCTCACCCTCCTCTGTCTGAAAAAGGCACTGTTGTCTCGCTATATCTGTTCTCTGAGAGGGACGGAGGGAGAGAGGTGGGGAGGGAAGGTTGCGAAAGAACAGGAGCTAGATAGGCCATGTCTGCTGCTGTTAGTGGGGGGTGGGAGACCAAGGGGAGGATAGAGAGAGGGGGACAGGGAGGAGGGGAGAGGCTGTGGGGGGAGAGAGGGGGACAGGGAGGAGGGGAGAGGTTGCTATGACGGTATTAGGATGCCTGAGAGTCAGCTGGGGTGGACAGGGGCATCCTATCGCCCTTCTTTATCAGACTTCCTCCTTTATGCCCCCCTCTCTCTCTCTCATTCTCTCTTTATGTCCCCCCCCCTCTCTCTCTCTCTCTCTCACTCTCTCATTCTCTCTTTATCTCACCATCCATCTCTCTCTCACTCGCTTTCCAGATTTCACAGCGATTAACACCCTCTCTACTGGGACAGCCAACAAGGACGCTTTTGGGTGAAGGGCATGTGGATGAGGGTGAGATTGGGGATGAGAGAGGAAGAGGAGAGGGACTGGACCGCATCAAGGGACCGAAGCAAAGGTTGTGAAATCGACTTTACATTACATCAAAGCTCAACAGCAGAGGAAGCATATCGTAACACAATGTCATGACACCATACCATCAATCAACCAATCAAACTAACCAATCAACCAATCAAATGACACAGCATATCGTAGCACAATGTCATGACACCATACCGTCAATCAACCAATCAAATGACACAGCATATCGTAGCACAATGTCATGACACCATACCATCAATCAACCAATCAAATGACACAGCATATCGTAGCACAATGTCATGACACCATACCATCAATCAACCAATCAAACTAACAAATCAACCAATCAAATGACACAGAAAACAGTCAAATCATATAAGCAAGTAGTGTATGTCAAAAAAATATTATTGTGGCAGGTGTAAAAGGAAAATTAGTCTCTCGTTGTCAGACTATGTAAACATAATGTCAGGCTGTGGGTAACTGGAATCAGGCGCAGGAGAGCAGAGAGGAGTATACAGTATAAAACAAATACTAAAGATGTGTGAAATTACCGGTCACTCGTAAATAATGGGCGTATTAACGAACCCAGCAAACAATACCAGCCAATCAGCAACGACCTGAACATTATATACAAACAATACCAGCCAACCAGTAACGACCTGAACATTATATACAAACAATACCAGCCAACAACGACCTGAACATTATATACAAACAACACCAGCCAATCAGCAACGACCTGAACATTATATACAAACAATACCAGCCAACCAGTAACGACCTGAACATTATATACAAACAATACCAGCCAACCAGTAACGACCTGAACATTATATACAAACAATACCAGCCAACAACGACCTGAACATTATATACAAACAACACCAGCCAATCAGCAACGACCTGAACATTATATACAAACAATACCAGCCAACCAGTAACGACCTGAACATTATATACAAACAATACCAGCCAACAACGACCTGAACATTATATACAAACAATACCAGCCAAAAATGACCTGAACATTATATACAAACAATACCAGCCAACAACGACCTGAACATTATATACAAACAATACCAGCCAACCAGTAATGACCTGAACATTACATACAAACAATACCAGCCAACAACGACCTGAACATTTTATACAATGTCACACCCTGACCATAGTTTGCTTTATATGTTTCTATGTTTTGTTTGGTCAGGGTGTGATCTGAGTGGGCATTCTATGTTGTGTGTCTAGTTTGTCTGTTTCTGTGTTTGGCCTGATATGGTTTTCAATCAGAGGCAGGTGTTAGTCATTGTCTCTGATTGGGAACCATATTTAGGTAGCCTGGGTTTCACTGTGTGTTTGTGGGTGATTGTTCCTGTCTTTGTGTTTGCACCAGATAGGGCTGTTTTGAGTTCTCACGTTTATTGTTTTCGTTAGTTTATTCATGTATAGTGTCTTCATTAAAGAAACATGAATAACCACCACGCTGCG
>NC_056453.1:47378958-47408958 GCF_018296145.1 Oncorhynchus tshawytscha | reverse complement strand
ATTATTTACCTGCAGTTACACTGATGAATGATTTGCACCTAAACACACACACTACATATGAATGCATGTAAATCACTCAGTTGGATTTGAGGAGCCTGACGGAAACATATTTTAGCCAAAAGGACTGTGGGTAACTGAAGGCTTGAAGTCTCACCTGTATGGTCAATACGTTACGTTATTGGGTGCAGGAATAAAGCACTGTGGAGCTGCAGCATTCCGTATGCTGGCCTCCGATTCCTTTTTAGCAAAACAATTATGATCAGGATGTGTGGAACAAGTGGTACAGTTCATGTTGTATAATTACACCAAATCTGAATAGTTCCCATGTCTGATATTGGTGTACATTTTTTTTTCAGTGTACTTTTCAACGTCGCACACTTCCTTCTCCCTCATAAACATCCCCTACTACTCTAATAATTGTGTAATTGCAATTCGGGGAACCCCCCCTCCCTCCCTCCCCCTCGAGCATCCCCATCAGGTATCAAGGTAAGACCCAAGTGCAGACTGTGTGAAGTAACCATGTTTATTGTAACCACAGGGGCAGGAAAACGACAGGTCAAGGCAGGCAGGGGTCGATAATCCACAGTAGGAGCAAAGGTGGCAGGCTCAGGGTCAGGGACAGGGTCAGGGTCAGGGACCAACAGAGTGGTCATGCGGGCTGGTACAGGGTCAGGCAGAGTGGTCAGGCGGGTTGGTACAGGGTCAGGCAGAGTGGTCAGGCGGGTTGGTACAGGGTCAGGCAGAGTGGTCAGGCGGGCTGGTACAGGGTCAGGCAGAGTGGTCAGGCGGGCTGGTACAGGGTCAGGCGGGCTGGTACAGGGTCAGGCGTACCCCCTCTAGCACCAGGGTCAGCTGTACCCTCTCTGGCACCAGGGTCAGCTGTACCCCCTCTAGCACCAGGGTCAGCTGTACCCCCTCTAGCACCAGGGTCACCTGTACACCCTCTACTAGCACCAGGGTCAGCGTACCCCCTCTAGCACGAGGGTCAGCTGTACCCCCTCTAGCACCAGGGTCAGCTGTACCCCCTCTAGCACAATGAGTGTGAGTTGTCGTCACAACCCGGCTCGTGGGAAGTGACAAAGAGCTCTTATAGGACCAGGGCACAAATAATAATATACAGTGGGGCAAAAAAGTATTTAGTCAGCCACCTATTGTGCAAGTTCTCCCACTTAAAAATATGAGAGAGGCCTGTAATTTTCATCATAGGTACACTTCAACTATGACAGACAAAATGAGAAAAAAAATCCAGAAAATCACGTTGTAGGATTTTTAATGAGTTTATTTGCAAATTAATCAACTTCCACGTCATCGGCGCCCAGGGAACAGTGGGTTAACTGCCATGCTCAGGGACAAAAAGACAGATTCCTTTTCTATGGGGTTTATCGGCGGTTGGAATCCCAACGGACAGCGAATTACACCATTCTAGTCTATGTGGTAGAGGTAGGTTACTGTAAATCAACACACACACACACACACACACACACACACACACACACACACACATAGCTCTGCCACAGACAGGGTCACTGGACACATTAGACACAGCATCAAGTTACTGTAAATCAATCCTATATGTTCAAACATTTCTACTGGGAGTATAGGGTCTCCCATCAGTATACCGTAATATCTTTAAATATCAGTCATTTATACACTTTTATGGACCTTTTGCATTATTGAATGCTGTACATGCTGGCTAGCTACTTCACTTTCTACTGTAGGCTACATGTCGTCATTGGGCTAGCATGGCTATCATGTCCTGTTTTATTGTTAATATATATTTTTAATGGGGGTGGGTGGGGGTACTTTGCAGAATTGTTTATATATTTAACCTTTATTTACCTTAGGCAAGTAATTTAAGAACAAATTCTTATTTAAAATGACGGCCTACCAAAAGGCAAAAGGCCTCCTGCGGGGACGGGGGATTAAACATTAAATAAAAATATAGGACAAATCACTTTGTTTATAAAGGCAGCATGGCATTTGTTCATAGAAGATTTTCATTATCAGAGAATACAATGTCACCAACCCTGATCCTATGGTTATTGGTAAGTCCGATCAAAACACAACGCAGAGGCAATCTACCCTCAGTCACGTGGATATACAAGCTTTCTTCGCTTCCTTGACGTAAAAAAAAACGACAACAAATCACTGAGTTCGGTTCTCTCGTTTTAATCAAATAAATGTCATGAATTTAAAAACTGTGAACAACAACTATTTATAGAAAGCAAACATTTACAGCTAGAGTTAAAGTCAACAAGATGATGATGTTTTAAAAAAAGGAGCAGTATCATTCTGTGTGCTGTGTGCTGGGAGGGTGGATCAGAGGCTCGCTGATACTAAAGACCTCAATTATCTCCTACGGAGAGAGACAAAGAGAAGAAAACATCAACAACAACCAACTCAGAACAGAAGAAAACATCAACGACAACCAACTCAGAACAGAAGAAAACATCAACGACAACCAACTCAGAACAGAAGAAAATACAGTTAAGCACTGTGATACATCATCATCAACAACAATTACAATCAACTCCTGTAGAGACTCTGTGTTATGTACCTGTATAGACTCTGTGTTATGACTCTGTGTTATGTACCTGTATAGACTCTGTGTTATGTACCTGTAGAGACTCTGTGTTATGTACCCGTATAGACTCTGTGTTATGTACCTGTATAGACTCTGTGTTATGTACCTGTATAGACTCTGTGTTATGTACCTGTATAGACTCTGTGTTATGTACCTGTATAGACTCTGTGTTATGTACCTGTATAGACTCTGTGTTATGTACCTGTATAGACTCTGTGTTATGTACCTGTATAGACTCTGTGTTATGTACCTGTATAGACTCTGTGTTATGTACCTGTATAGACTCTGTGTTATGTACCTGTATAGACTCTGTGTTATCTACCTATGTATGTGTGTGTGTGTGTGTGTGTGTGTGTGTGTGTGTGTGTGTGTGTGTGTGTGTGTGTGTGTGTGTGTAGACTATGTGTGTTATGACTCTGTGTAGTGTATGTGTAGTGTGTGTAGTGTATGTATCTGTAGTATTTATGTGTGTGTGTGTGTATCTGTAGTATTTACTCTGTGTGTGTGTAGTGTATGTGTGTGTGTTAGTGTGTGTATCTGTAGTATTTATGTGTGTGTGTGTGTAGTGTATGTGTGTGTGTGTAGTGTGTGTATCTGTAGTATTTATGTGTGTGTGTGTATGTGTATCCTGTATTTAGACTGTGTAGTTATGTATCTGTAGTATTTAGACTCTGTGTTATGTATCTGTAGTATTTATGTGTGTGTGTGTATCTGTACAGTATTTATGTGTCTGTGTTATGTATCTGTAGTATTTACTCTGTGTTATGTATCTGTAGTATTTATGTGTGTGTGTGTGTAGACTCTGTGTTATGTACCTAGTATTTAGACTCTGTGTTATGTATCTGTAGTATTTATGTGTGTGTTATGTATCTGTATATTTACTCTGTGTTGTGTATCCTAGTATTTAGACTCTGTGTTGTGTACCTGTATAGTCTGTGTAGTGTATGTATCTGTAGTATTACCTGTATGACTCTGTGTTATGTACCTGTAGTATTTACTCTGTGTTATGTACCTGTAGAGTGTGTGTGTTATGTATCTGTAGTATTTACTGTGTAGTGTGTGTATCTGTAGTATTTATGACTGTGTTATGTAGTGTGTAGACTCTGTGTTATGTATCTGTAGTATTTATGTGTTATGTAGTGTAGTGTATAGACTCTGTAGTATTTATGTACCTGTATAGACTGTGTGTATGTATCTGTATTTAGTGTGTAGTGTATGTATCTGTAGTATTTACTCTGTGTTATGACTCTGTGTTATGTATCTGTATAGACTGTGTGTTAGTGTACCTGTATAGATTTATGTGTGTTGTGTAGTGTAGTGTATGTATCTGTTATTTACTCTGTGTTATGTACCTGTATCAGATTTCTGTGTGTATGTGTGTGTGTTATGTATCTGTAGTATTTATGTGTGTGTGTATCTGTAGTATTTACTGTGTGTGTATGTATCTGTAGTATTTACTCTGTGTTATCTGTAGTATTTATGTGTGTGTGTGTATCTGTAGTGTGTGTGTGTGTGTGTGTGTATCTGTAGTATTTATGTGTGTGTGTGTAGTGTGTGTATCTGTAGTATTTATGTGTGTGTGTGTGTGTGTGTATCTGTAGTATTTATGTGTGTGTGTATCTGTAGTATTTATGTGTGTGTGTATCTGTAGTATGTATGTGTGTGTGTATCTGTAGTATTCATGTGTGTGTGTATCTGTAGTATGTGTGTGTGTGTGTCGTACTTTCCAACTCTTGGGGCTGATAGAGATGACACACTGCTGTCTGCTGGATGTTCCACCAGCCTCCACCTCCCCTTCTTCTACAGGAGCTGTCTCACACACACACACACACACACACACACACACACACACACACACAGAGAGACACACAGACACACACAGACACACACACACAGAGACACACAGAGACACACACAGAGAGAGACACACACACACAGACACACACAGACACACACAGACAGACACAGACAGACACACACACACACACACACACACAGACACACACAGACAGACACACACACAGAGACACACAGAGACACACACAGAGAGACACACACACACACAGACACACACAGATAACACACAGACAGACACACACAGACACACACACAGACAGACACACACAGACACACACACACACAGACACACACAGACAGACACACACAGACAGACACACGGACCCCACAAGATAACATGAATGACCCAAGAACAACAGTAAAGCCCAGTGAAGAATGATCTCCAAAACCAGCTAAACATATCATGGGTTGTTTTCTCACCGATACAAGGAAGTTTATCGTGGTCCAGGTACATCCTCGCCACACCATCCTGACAAACGCCATCATAATCCATCAATAAGAGAAGAGACAGGAGAGGTGTTAGCGGCTGCTACCTCCTATCACAGGTAGAATAATACACTACATGACCAAAAGTATGTGGAAATCTGCTCGTCGAACGTCTCATTCTAAAATCATAGGCATTAATATGGAGTTGGTCCCCCCTTTGCTGCTATAACAGCCTCCACTCTTCTGGGAAGGCTTTCCACTAGATGTTGGGACATTGCTGCTATAACAGCCTCCACTCTTCTGGGAAGGCTTTCCACTAGATGTTGGAACATTGCTGCTATAACAGCCTCCACTCTTCTGGGAAGGCTTTCCACTAGATGTTGGAACATTGCTGCAGGGGGACTTGCTTCCATTCAGCCACAAGATCATTAGTGAGGTCGGGCACTGATGTTGGGCGATTAAGGCCTGGCTCGCAGTCGGTGTTCCAATTCATCCTAAAGGTGTTTGATGGGGTTGAGGTCAGGGGGGTTGAGGTCAGGGGGGTTGAGGTCAGGGGGTTGAGGTCAGGGCTCTGTGCGGGACAGTCAAGTCTTTCACACCGATCTCGACAAACCATTTCTGTATGGAACTCGCTTTGTGTTCGGGGGCGTTGTCATGATGAACCAGGAAAGGTCAAACTGTTGCCTTAAAATTGGAAGCACAGAATCATCTAGAATGTCATTGTTTGCTGTAGCGTTAAGATTTCCCTTCACTGGAACTAAGGGGCCTGAACCAATGAAAAACAGCCCCAGAACATTATTCCTTATCCACCAAACTTTATAGTTGGCACAATGCATTGGGGCAGGTAGTGATCTCCTGGCATCCGCCAAACCCAGATTCGTCCGCCAGACTGCCAGATGGTGAAGCGTGATTCATCACTCCAGAGAACCTGTTTCCACTGCTACAGAGTCCAATGGCGGTGAGCTTTACACCACTCCAGCCGACCGACTGTCATTGCGCATGGTGATCTTAGGCTTGTGTGCGGCTGCTCGGCCATGGAAACCCATTTCATGAAGCTCCAGACAAACAGTTCTTGTTGCTGATGTTGCTTCCAGAGGCAGTTTGGAACTCAGTAGTTCGGATCATTTTTTACACTCTTCAGCACTCTGCGGTCCCATTCTTAGAGCTTGTGTGTCCTACCACTTCACGGCTGAGCCGTTGTTGCTCCTAGACGTTTCCACTTCACAATAACGTCACTAACAGTTGACCGGGGCAGCTCTAGCAGGGCAGACATTTGACAAACTGACTTGTTGGAAAGGTGGCATCTTATAATGGTGCCACAGTGAAAGTCACTGAGCTCTTCAGTAAGGCCATTCTACTGCCAATGTTTGTCTATGGAGATTGCATGGCTGTGTTCTCGATTTTATACACCTGTCAGCAACGGGTGTGGCTGTAAATAGCCGAATCCACTAATTTAAAGGTATGTCCACATACTTTTGTATAAATAGTGTATGTAACCACGGCTTTGTGAGCTATTCGATCACTCCAATCGTCTTTGTCAGTGATCTACGGCGCCTCGATAAAGGAAGTAGTGCCGCGGCAGCAGCTTTTAAAGGCGGTCAACCGCAGCACTACCCGGTAGACGCGACTGACGTGTGTATCCTGCCTGTGCGGAAGGATACCATATTGGAGTGATGCAATAGCACGCGTAACCGCGGTTACGTACGTAACCTGTGTTTCTTGTAGCAGCTGCAACTCAATCCCCCCTATAAAGTTTGCTTCTTTTCCATAAGATGGGACTTGCGACAGCGGACATGAGAAGATCCGGACAAAAAATAATATTCCAACTAATAAGTCACCACCTTAGAAATACGAGACTCCCGTGGACACAACGGTTTGTTGGGCGCCATCCACAAGCTTTACGGCAGTCGTCTGGACTCTCTATCGGATGCCCTCATTTCCAAGACGTCTTCCACGGACTACAAAACTAAATGTCACCAACATGGAAAGGGGGGGAGACGAACACAAATGTGTTGGTTGTTCTGCTCTACGATAAACAAGCTTCAGGGGAGTCGTCTTTTCATATCTACGGTAGCTAGCTACTACCTACAGACACAACTAGGGTCATATTTTTTAAATGTTTATATTTTACCTTTATTTAACTAGGCAAGTCAGTTGGGAACATATTCTTATTTTCAATGACGGCCTAGGAACAGTGGGTTAACTGCCTTGTACAGGGGAAGAACGATAGATTTGTATCTTGTCAGCTCGGGGATATGAACTTGCAACCCTTCCGATACTAGTCCAACGCTCTAACCACTAGGCTACCCTGCCGCCCCGGTAGGTACTACGGTAGGTAGTACCTACAGATGCAGTCAATATACTGTCACCCTTGCACTTTACAATGCAGTGGAGTAGAATGTTCCGTTTGTTTCTTTTTTAAAACTGGTTGAATGTCAATGTTTACCCTGTTGGCACCTTATACATGTAAGATAAATAATACAAACAAGAATCCCTTACCTCCAACCAAATTCATTTTACATCTAAGTATCAGTTTTGATTACACATTTTTTCCTTCGGTCCTGTGCAGTTGTAAATCAAACAAATACACAATTAAAAGTTATTTTACAATAAATAGTGAATCATGTAAAAAAGGTGCCGATATGTTGATCTGAACAACATGTACCACTCACCCTGACCAGGAAGGAGGTGTGGAAGATATTTTCCACCGAGCGGGAGAAGGAGGTGGGGTCTATGACAAACTCATAGTAGGAGATGGGAGATGTGGCTGGAGATACAAGAGGAGAGAGGCACATGACAAATAGCTCTTTAACCAACTAATATCAAATCATTTAACGTCTAATTTAACATCTACAACAAAGTTCATATCACATATTTCGTAACACTTTTGCCACGGAGGTCTCATCTGTCCGTAAGAGTTCATTCGTAGACAACAAAAGTCATAGAATGATGTAAAGACCTGTGTGTTGTCCTTGTTAATGCAGACAGAGAAGAGCTCCAACTTCTTAATCATAGCCTCAATTTTGTCCCGCACATTGAATATAGTTGTGGAGTCTCTGTAATCCTAGATTCAGTTCATTCAGGTGAGAAAAAACATCACCCAGATTTGACCAGTCGTGTGAGAAACTCATCATCATGCAAGCGGTCAGACAAGTGAACATTATGGTCAGTAAAGAGAACTTTAAGCTCGTCTCGCAATTCAAAAAATGTGTCAATATTTTGCCCCGTGATAACCAGCACACTTCTGTATGTTGTAAAAGTGTTACATGGTCGCTGCCCATATCATTGCATAATGCAGAAAACACACGGGAGTTCAGGGGCCTTGCTTTAACAAAGTTAACAATTTTCACTGTAGTGTCCAAAACATCTTTCAAGCTGTCAGGCATTCCCTTGGCAGCAAGAGCCTCTTGGTGGATGCTGCAGTGTACCCAAATGGCGTCGGGAGCAACTGTTTGCACGCGCGTTACCACTCCACTATGTCTCCCTGTCATGGCGTTTGTGCCATCTGTACAGACACCAACACATCTTGACCACCAAAGTCCATTTGATGTCACAAAGCTGTCCAGTACTTTAGAAATATCCTCTCCTGTTGTCCTGGTTTCCAGTGGTTTGCAGAAGAGGATGTCTTCCTTAATTGACCCCCCATAAACGTAACAGACATATACCAGGAGCTGTGCCAGCCCTGTTGACTCATCCAGCTGTAACAGACATATACCAGGAGCTGTGCCAGGCCTGTTGACTCATCCAGCTGTAACAGACATATACCAGGAGCTGTGCCAGCCCTGTTGACTCATCCAGCTGTAACAGACATATACCAGGAGCTGTGCCAGCCCTGTTGACTCATCCAGCTGTAACAGACATATACCAGGAGCTGTGCCAGGCCTGTTGACTCATCCAGCTGTAACAGACATATACCAGGAGCTGTGCCAGGCCCTCCACGTCTGTTGACTCATCCAGCTGTAACGCATATAATTCACTGGCTTGTATGTGAATCAGAAATGGTTTCAAAGCATCTCCTGCCATGTCACTGATGCATCGTGAAACAGTGTTGTTTGATGAAGTCATTGTCTGTATAGTTTTTTGTCCTTTTCCCCCAGCATTGTCCCAGTCATATCCACGGCAGCAGGAAGAATTAAGTCCTCCACAATAGTATGGGGCTTGCCTGTCTTAGCCACTCCTCCACAATAGTATGGGGCTTGCCTGTCTTAGCCACTCCTCCACAATAGTATGGAGTTTGTCTGTCCTAGCCACTCCTCCACAATAGTATGGGTCTTGTCTGTCCTAGCCACTCCTCCACAATAGTATGGGTCTTGTCTGTCCTAGCCACTCCTCCACAATAGTATGGGTCTTGTCTGTCCTAGCCACTCCTCCACAATAGTATGGGGCATGTCTGTCCTAGCCACTCCTCCACAATAGTATGGGGCTTGCCTGTCCTAGCCACTCCTCCACAATAGTATGGGGCTTGCCTGTCTTAGCCACTCCTCCACAATAGTATGGGACTTGCCTGTCCTAGCCACTCCTCCACAATAGTATGGGGCTTGCCTGTCTTAGCCACTCCTCCACAATAGTATGGGGCTTGCCTGTCCTAGCCACTCCTCCACAATAGTATGGGGCTTGCCTGTCCTAGCCACTCCTCCACAATAGTATGGGGCTTGCCTGTCCTAGCCACTCCTCCACAATAGTATGGGGCTTGCCTGTCCTAGCCACTCCTCCACAATAGTATGGGGCTTGCCTGTCTTAGCCACTCCTCCACAATAGTATGGGGCTTGCCTGTCTTAGCCACTCCTCCACAATAGTATGGGGCTTGCCTGTCCTAGCCACTCCTCCACAATAGTATGGGGCTTGCCTGTCTTAGCCACTCCTCCACAATAGTATGGGGCTTGCCTGTCCTAGCCACTCCTCCACAATAGTATGGGGCTTGCCTGTCCTAGCCACTCCTCCACAATAGTATGGGGCTTGCCTGTCCTAGCCACTCCTCCACAATAGTATGGGGCTTGCCTGTCCTAGCCACTCCTCCACAATAGTATGGGGCTTGCCTGTCCTAGCCACTCCTCCACAATAGTATGGGGCTTGCCTGTCCTAGCCACTCCTCCACAATAGTATGGGGCTTGCCTGTCCTAGCCACTCCTCCACAATAGTATGGGGCTTGCCTGTCCTAGCCACTCCTCCACAATAGTATGGGGCTTGCCTGTCTTAGCCACTCCTCCACAATAGTATGGGGCTTGCCTGTCTTAGCCACTCCTCCACAATAGTATGGGGCTTGCCTGTCCTAGCCACTCCTCCACAATAGTATGGGGCTTGCCTGTCCTAGCCACTCCTCCACAATAGTATGGGGCTTGCCTGTCCTAGCCACTCCTCCACAATAGTATGGGGCTTGCCTGTCCTAGCCACTCCTCCACAATAGTATGGGGCTTGCCTGTCCTAGCCACTCCTCCACCATAGTATGGGGCTTGCCTGTCCTAGCCACTCGGTAGCTCATCATATAAGATGCTTCTAGAACCTTCTTATTAAAGGTATCGGTTGCTTTTATACATGTCTTACCACTCAACAGTCTATTCTCACTCAAACTCCTGTGGCTTATTTTTCAAATGGTCATGTTTCATTTCTAAATGAAGGTTTCCTGTGAGAGACCAACGGTTAATGTGATTGGATGAGCAACGGTTAATGTGATTGGATGAGTAACGGTTAATGTGATTGGATGAGTAACGGTTAATGTGATTGGATGAGTAACGGTTAATGTGATTGGATGAGTAGCTAGAGTCATAGCGTCATTAGCTAGACTCAGAGTCATAGTCATAGCTAGAGTCAGAGTCATGGCTAGAAAAGTCCGTAAAAAATAAAAATAAAAAGTCATAGCTAGAGTCAGAGTCATAGCTAGAGTCAGAGTCATAGTCATAGCTAGACTCAGAGTCATAGTCATAGCTAGAGTCAGAGTCATGGTCAGAGCTAGAGTCATAGCTAGAGTCAGAGTCATAGCTAGAGTCATAGCTAGACTCAGAGTCATAGTCATAGCTAGAGTCATAGCTAGACTCAGAGTCATAGTCATAGCTAGAGTCATAGTCATAGCTAGAGTCAGAGTCATGGTCAGAGCTAGAGTCATAGCTAGAGTCCGAGTCATAGCTAGAGTCATAGCTAGAGTCAGAGTCATAGTCATAGCTAGAGTCAGTCAGAGTCATAGCTAGAGTCAGACTCATAGCTAGAGTCAGTCAGAGTCATAGCTAGAGTCAGAGTCATGGTCATAGCTAGAGTCAGAGTTAGCTAGTCAGTCAGAGTCATAGTCAGAGTCATAGCTAGAGTCAGAGTCATAGCTAGAGTCAGAGTCATAGCTAGAGTCAGTCAGAGTCATAGCTAGTCAGTCAGAGTCATAGCTAGAGTCAGAGTCATAGTCAGAGTCATAGCTCAGAGTCAGTCAGTCATCAGACTCATAGCTAGAGTCAGTCAGAGTCATAGCTAGAGTCAGACTCATAGCTAGAGTCAGTCAGAGTCATAGCTAGAGTCAGACTCATAGCTAGAGTCAGTCAGAGTCATAGCTAGAGTCAGAGTCATCACAACCTTTCTTTTCCTTGAGCCCTAATCTGTTTAATCTTTTTTCATTCCTTTCTGTTTAGTTCTGTTGTCTTGTGTTTTCCTTTATACAATTGTAAAGAGACAGTCCTTGAAAACCGCTATTTAAATATAATGTGTTATTATTAGACAACAGTCATGACTCACGGTCGTCGTTGAAGTAGCCCTGCAGGTATCCCAGAATCCTCTCTACCTCCTTCTCTGTAGCTTCCTGGTGAGACTCCTCCATCCTCCTCAACTGGAACAGACAATAACATCAAACATTTATTAATTTATTTAAGTTAGTCTCATTGAGGTCAAAAAATATTTTTCAGGGGCCTCCCGGGTGGAGCAGTGGTCTAAGGCACTACATCGCAGTGCTAGCTGTGCCACCAGAGACTCTGGGTTCGAGCTCAGGCTCTGTCGCAGCCGGCCGCGACCGGGAGGTCCATGGGGCGACGCACAATTGGCCTAGCGTCGTCCGGGTTAGGGAGGGTTTGGATGCGCGCTGTGTTAAGAAGCAGTGCGGCTTTGTTGGGTTGTGTTTCGGAGGACGCATGGCTCTCGACCTTCGTCTCTCCCGAGCCCGTACGGGAGTTGTAGCGATGAGACAAGATAGTAACTACTAACAATTGGATACCACAAAATTGGGGAGAAAAAGGGGGTAACATAAAAAAAATTAAAAATACAAATAAATATCTTTTTCAAAAGAGAAACACAGTCCCCATTGTGACAGAAATATTAAGCACATACAGTACAAGTCAAAGGTTTGGACACACCTACTCATTCCAGGGTTTTTCAATCATTTTACTATTTTCTACATTGTAGAATAATAGTGAAGACATCAAAAGTATGAAATATCACATGGAATCATGTAGTAACCAAAAAAGTGTTAAACTTTGAGATTAAACTTAAACTTTGAGATTCTTCAAAGTAGCCACCCTTTGCCTTGATGACAGCTTTATACACACTCTTGGCATTCTCTCAACCAGCTTCACCTGGAATGCTTTTCCAACATTCTTGAAGGACTTCCCACATATGCTGAGCACTTGTTGGCTGCTTTTCCTTCACTCTATTCAGTCCAACTCATCCCAAACCATCTCAATTGGGTTGAGGTCGGGTGATTGTGGAGGCCAGGTCATCTGATGCAGCACTCCATCACTGTCATTCTTGGTCAAATAGCTCTTACACAGCCTGGAGGTGTGTTGGGTCATTGTCCTGTTGAAAAACAAATGATAGTCCCTCTAAGCGCAAACCAGATGGGATGGTGTATCGCTGCAGAGTGTTGTGGTAGCCATGCTGGTTAAGTGTACCTTGAATTCTAAATAAATCACTGACAGTGTCACCAGCAAAGCACCATCACACCACCTCCTCCTCCATGCTTCACGGTGGGAACCACACATGCGGAGATCATCCATTCACCTACTCTGTCTCACAACGACACAGTGGTTGAAACCAAAAATCTCATATTTGGACTCATCAGACCAAAGGACAGATTTCCACTGATCTAATTTCCACTGATCGTGTTTCTTGGCCCAAGCAAGTCTCTTCTTGTTATTGGTGTCCTTTAGTAGTGGTTTCTTTGCAGCAATTTGACCATGAAGGCCTGATTCACGCCGTCTCCTCTGAACAGCTGATGTTGAGATGTGTCTGTTACTTGAACTGCAATCTGAGGTGCAGTTAACTAATGATTGAACTCTGCGAAGAATGTATTTATTTCCCTCTTTCCCTCCAATCTGAGGTGCAGTTAACTCTAATGAATGTATCCTCTGCAGCAGAGGTAACTCTGGGTCTTCCTTTCTTGTGGCGGTCCTCACGAGAGACAGTTAACTCTAATGATCTTATCTTCTGCAGCAGAGGTAACTCTGGTTCTTCCTTTCCTGTGGCAGTCCTCATGAGAGCCAGTTTCATCATAGCGCTTGATGGTTTTTGCGACCGCACTTGAAGAAACGTTCTTGAAATGTTCCGTATGGACTGACCTTCAAGTCTTAAAGTAATGATGGAATGTCGTTTCTCTTTGCTTATTTGAGCTGTTCTTGCCATAATATGGACTTGGTCTTTTATCTTCTCTACCTTGTCACAACACAACTGATTGGCTCAAATGGTATTAAGAAGGAAAGAAATTCCACACATTCACTTTTAACAAGTCACATCTGTTAATTGAAATGCATTCCAGGTGACTCTCATGAAGCTGGTTGAGAGAATGCCAAGCGTGTGCAAAGCTGTCACCAAGGCAAAGGGTAGCTATTTTAAAGAATCTCAAATATAAAATATATTTTAATTTGTTTAACACTTTTTTTTGGTTACTACATGATTGTGTGTTTTTTCATAGTTTTTCTGTCTTCACTATTATTCTACAATGTAGAAAAATGTAAAAAAAAAAATAATAATAATTAAGAAAACCCTGGAATGAGTTGGTGTGTCCTAACTTTTGACTGTTACTGTACATTCAGGCTGATCGCTGATCAAACTGATCCTCTTATCAAAGCCCAGAGCAACTTTATGTAAAACAGAGAAGGGTCGAGCCAAGCCAAGCCAAGCTGTACTGGGCTGGGCTGGTCATCCACTAGAATTTAAGGATTTTGTGCACTGGCCAGCCAGGCTAGTAGATCCCAGGTCTAAGATCAGAGCTATGAGACCTTTTCTACTAGCTCGGTCTGAACGGTACTAGCCTCAGGCTAGCGGGCTAGCTTAGTTTCTCTCCCTGGAACCTTGAAAAGATAATGTGACAGGAGAATACAGGTTGGGGTCAAATAACAGTATGAAAAAGGGGGAGACTCCTACAGTTCAGTCAGGTTGGGGTCAAATAACAGTTTCTCAGTTCAGTCCTGGAACCTTGAAAAAAGATAATGTGACAGGAGAATACAGGTTGGGGTCAAATAACAGTATGAAAAAGGGGGAGACTCCTACAGTTCAGTCAGGTTGGGGTCAAATAACAGTATGAAAAAGGGGGAGACTCCTACAGTTCAGTCAGGTTGGGGTCAAATAACAGTATGAAAAAGGGGGAGACTCCTACAGTTCAGTCAGGTTGGGGTCAAATAACAGTATGAAAAGGGGGAGACTCCTACAGTTCAGTCAGGTTGGGGTCAGTGTTAAAGCGGAGACCTGAGTGGGCATGATCCTCTTGGCTTCCCTCCCGGGAACTTTCCTCTGTCTCTCTACCCTCTGGCGAGGCGGAGGTAACTCAGCCAGGAAAGATCCCATCCTGGTAGAGACACACACAGGGACAGTCAGAGACGGTTACGCACTAAACTAAATATAAACGCAACATGTAAAGTGTTGGTCCCATGTTCCATGAGCTGAAATAAAAGATCCCAGAAATGTTCCTTACGCACAAAAAGCTGATTTCTCTCAAATGTTTGTTTAGATTCCTGTTAGTGAGCATTTCTCCTTTGCTAAGATAATCCATCCACCTGACAGGTGTGTCACATCAAGAAGCTGATTAAAACAGCATGATCATTACACAGGTGCACCTTGTCCTGGGGACAATAAAAGGTCACTCTAAAATGTGCAGTTTTGTCACACAACACAATGCCACAGATGTCTCAAGTTTTGAGGGAGCGTGCAATTGGCACGCTGACTGCAGGAATGTCCTCCAGAGCTTTTGCCATAGAATTGAATGTTCATTTCTCTACCATAAGCCACCTCCAACATCGTTTTAGAGAATTTGCAATTATGTCCAACTGTATGGCGTCATGTGGGCGAGCGTTTTGCTGATGTCAACGTTGTGAACAGAGTGCCCCATGGTGGCGGTGGGGTTATGGTATGGGCAGGCACAACGAACACAATTGCATTTTATAGATGGCAATTTGAATGCAAAAAAAACACAGTGAAGAAATACTGAGGCCCATTTTTTTTAAGGTATCTGTGACCAACAAATGCATATCTGTATTTCCAATCGTGAAATCCATAGATTAGGGCCTAATTTATTTATTTAAATTCACAGATTTCCTGATTTCCTGAACTGTAATATTTTTTGTTCAGTACACATTTTCTCTGCGCATATTTGGTGAGTGGTCACCTTTGCCCCCAAAGAGTTGGAGGATGATGTCTGGTGAGGTGGATGAAGTGAGGTGGATGAAGTGAGGTGGATGAAGTGAGGTGGAGCGAGGTGGAGGATGATGTCTGGTGAGGTGGATGAAGTCTGCGTTGGACTACATTGCAAACAGACTGTACGGAATCCCTGATCTAGAACGTTACAAATCACCCTGTATCTTAAATAACATTATTTAATATTAGCGATTCAACTGATCCCCTCAAACATGCTGACTATTAGCCACCTTCTGCTCTCCTCTACTCACATGTAGTGGAAGGAGGGAGCAGTCCTGAAGCAGCATTGAGCTCTAGTAGCCACCCTCTGCCACGCGTCCTGGGGGAGGTAGCCACTGCTCACACCACCACCCTCCTCCTCCTCATCTTCATCCTCCAGGCGATTCAAACCCATGAACGACAACTGGGTGGACCAATAAGAACACAAAGGATAAAGAGTTAGCAATCTGATAAACGTTAGCCTTCACCACCACCCATAATCCTCTCCTTGCCCTCCTCCTCCTTCCCCACCTCCCTCTCCTCCTCTACCTCCACTTCCTCCCAGTCCCATCCTCCCTCCTACTTACCAGGTGTTCGGCGAAGGCTGAGGGATCGAAGGCTGATCCCTCAGCGTGTAGCTGGCTGGCCTTCTCCTTCCCCAGGTCTGTAGCCAGCACCAGGAGCTGAGCGTCGAGAGCTGCTTCACGGGCCTGACGGACTGAGAGAGGACAAAACATGAGGGTGAAGACAAAGAAAAGAGTGAGGATATTAGATTGAGATATTAACAACTTTAAAACTACTTCCTTCCCTGTAATAATCACTCACTCAGACATTACTAGATTCGTGAGAGCTACCCACCCCCCCTACTTTTGCCTATCTGACTATGATTTCAATAAGATTTTAACATAAGGATGCAATGCAAAGAGTTTGACAGATCCTATCATACCTTCTGCAAACAGTTTGTTAGCCTCCTCCAACACATCTGTCAGTTTGTTGTTGGTGGGACTCAACATGTCCTCTCTGTTCTCTGGGAAAAACAGAGAAGGTAAAGGTTCAAGGTACAACTGGGACAAATCATCGAAATCAATTTCCACATTGCTGAAGTTCACGTTTGCCTAATAAATATACGGAACACAAAATATATATATAAAACGCAACAAGAAACAATTTCAACGATTTTACTGAGTTCAAATCTAATCAGATGTTATTGCGGGTGTAACGAAATGCTTATCTTCCTAGTTCCAACAGAGCAGTAGTATCTAACTAAATGCTTGTGTTCCTAGCTCCAACAGTGCAGTAGTATCTAACTAAATGCTTGTGTTCCTAGCTCCAACAGTGCAGTAGTATCTAACTAAATGCTTGTGTTCCTAGCTCCAACAGTAATATCTAACTAAATGCTTGTGTTTCTAGCTCCAACAGTAATATCTAACTAAATGCTTGTGTTCCTAGCTCCAACAGTAATATCTAACTAAATGCTTGTGTTCCTAGCTCCAACAGTCAGTAATATATAATGCTTGTGTTCCTAGCTCCAACAGTCAGTAATATATAATGCTTGTGTTCCTAGCTCCAACAGTCAGTAATATATAATGCTTGTGTTCCTAGCTCCAACAGTCAGTAATATATAATGCTTGTGTTCCTAGCTCCAACAGTGCAGTAGTATCTAACTAAATGCGTGTGTTTCTAGCTCCAACAGTAATATCTAACTAAATGCTTGTGTTCCTAGCTCCAACAGTAATATCTAACTAAATGCTTGTGTTCCTAGCTCCAACAGTCAGTAATATCTAATGCTTGTGTTCCTAGCTCCAACAGTGCAGTAGTATCTAACTAAATGCTTGTGTTCTAGCTCCAACAGTCAGTAATATCTAATGCTTGTGTTCCTAGCTCCAACAGTACAGTAATATCTAATGCTTGTGTTCCTAGCTCCAACAGTCAGTAATATCTAATGCTTGTGTTCCTAGCTCCAACAGTACAGTAATATCTAATGCTTGTGTTCCTAGCTCCAACAGTCAGTAATATCTACTAAATGCTTGTGTTCCTAGCTCCAACAGTACAGTAATATCTAATGCTTGTGTTCCTAGCTCCAACAGTCAGTAATATCTAATGCTTGTGTTCCTAGCTCCAACAGTACAGTAATAAATGCTTGTGTTCTAGCTCCAACAGTCAGTAATATCTAACAGTCCAACAGTACAGTAATATCTAATGCTTGTGTTCCTAGCTCCAACAGTCAGTAATATCTAATGCTTGTGTTCCTAGCTCCAACAGTACAGTAATATCTAATGCTTGTGTTCCTAGCTCCAACAGTACAGTAGTATCTAAATGCTTGTGTTCCTAGCTCCAACAGTCAGTAATATCTAATGCTTGTGTTTCTAGCTCCAACAGTACAGTAATATCTAACTAATGCTTGTGTTTCTAGCTCCAACAGTCAGTAATATCTAATGCTTGTGTTCTAGCTCCAACAGTCAGTAATATCTAATGCTTGTGTGCCTAGCTCCAACAGTCAGTAATAAATGCTTGTGTTCCTAGCTCCAACAGTCAGTAATACCTAATGCTTGTGTTCCTAGCTCCAACAGTCAGTAATAAATGCTTGTGTTCCTAGCTCCAACAGTACAGTAATATCTAACTAGCTCCAACAGTCAGTAATATCTAATGCTTGTGTTCCTAGCTCCAACAGTCAGTAATACCTAATGCTTGTGTTCCTAGCTCCAACAGTCAGTAATACCTAAATGCTTGTGTTTCTAGCTCCAACAGTACAGTAATACTAAATGCTTGTGTTTCTAGCTCCAACAGTACAGTAATATCTAATGCTTGTGTTTCTATCTCCAACAGTGCAGTAGTATCTAACTAAATGCTTGTGTTCCTAGCTCCAACAGTGCAGTAGTATCTAACTAAATGCTTGTGTTCCTAGCTCCAACAGTGCAGTAGTATCTAACTAAATGCTTGTGTTTCTAGCTCCAACAGTGCAGTAGTATCTAACTAAATGCTTGTGTTTCTAGCTCCAACAGTGCAGTAGTATCGAACAATACACAAGAATACACAGAAATCTAAAAGTAAAAGAATGGAATTAAGGAATTGTATGAATATACAGTAGAACAGAATACAGTATATACATATCAGATGAGTAAAGCAGTATGTAAACATTATTTAAGTGACTAGTGTTCCATTATTCAAGTGACTAGTGAAGTCTATGTCTATGGGGCAGCAGCCTCTAAGGTGCAGGGTTACGTAACCGAGTGGAAGCCGCCTAGTGAGTTACAGTTCATATGAGGAAATCAGTCAATTGAAATAAATGAACTAGACCCTAATCTATGGATTTCACATGACTGGGCAGGAGCACAGCCATTGGTGGGGCTGGAAGGGCTTAGGCCCACCCACTTGGGAGCCATGCTGTTTAAATCAGCTTCTTGATGTGCCTGTCAGGTGGATGGATTATAATTATTTTAGCAAAGGAGAAATGCTTTTAACAGGGATGGAAACAAATTTATGCACAACATGTTTTATTTGATATTTTATTTCATCTCATGAAACCTACACTTAACATGTTGCGTTTATATTTTTGTTCAGTATAAATAGCATTGTGGCAAAACAAGCAATGTAGAGAATCATTCTACAATCTAAACCACTGTGAAAGTAATTTCATTTTCAACAGGTGTACAAGCTAGACAATCTATAACTCACATTTCTATGTAAATTTGGTCATACTTTACTTTGACAGGTGTCCAGATACCTGGGAGGTTTAACACACTTCTCTCGAAGTGGCCACTTGCACACTCCCTGTCACGGATGTACATGTTTTGGGTCAGGCTAGTTGAGAACTTGAACTAGCCTACCTGGTTAAATAAAGGTGAAATAAAATAAAAAAAATAAAATAAATTCCCTCCAGCTAATGCTTACACCAATCCAATACTTTTACATCCACAACGGGGAGAATACAAGACAAGTGCACACTATGAGAAAAGTGTGGAGAATTGGGAACTCATGGCCCATGGACACCATTCCCAGACAGTTCCCACTACATTACCTTTAAATTACCATTACATTACCTTAACATTATCTTAACAGTTCCCACTACTTTATCTTACCATTATCTTAACAGTTCCCACTACATTACCTTAACATTATCTTAACAGTTCCCACTACATTACCTTTAAATTACTGTTACATTACCTTTACATTATCTTAACAGTTCACACTACATTATCTTACCATTATCTTAACAGTTCCCACTACATGACCTTAACATTATCTTAACAGTTCCCACACATTGTCGTTAAATTACTGTTACATTACCATTACATTATCTTAACAGTTCCCACTACATTATCTTACCATTATCTTAACAGTTCCCACTACATTACCTTAACATTATCTTAACAGTTCACATACATTACCTTTATATTACTGTTACATTATCTTGACAGTTCCCACTACATTACCTTTAAATTACCATTCAATTGCCTTAAGATAATGTTAACAGTGTCCGCTACATTACCTTTACATCATCGTAACAGTTACCGCTACATTATCTTAACAGTTCCCCACACATTACCTTTAAATTGTCATTACATTACCTTAACATTATCTTAACAGTTCCCACACATTGCCTTTAAATTACTGTTACATTACCTTTACATTATCTTAACAGTTCCCACCACATTACCTTAACATTATCTTAACAGTTCCCACACATTACCTTTAAATTACTGTTACATTATCTTAACAGTTACCGCTACATTACCTTAACAGTTCCCCACACATTGCCTTTACATTACTGTTACATTACCTTAACATTATCTTTAACAGTTCCCACGACATTATCTTAGCAGTTCCCCACACATTACCTTTAAATTACTGTTACATTACTTAACAGTTTAACATTATCTTAACAGTTCCCACACATTACCTTTAAATTACTGTTACATTACCTTTACATGACCTTAACAGTTCCCACTACATTACCACTACATTACCATTCCATTGCCTTTACATTTGAGTCATTTAGCAGACCCTCGTATCCACTACTCACGTTGAACAGAGTTGATGAGGTCCCTGTACTTGCTCCTGATCTCTCTCCTCCGCGCCGGATCATTGTCCTCATCCTGCATTTCTGCTGGGCTGCACCCGGCCTCATCATCATCAGCGCCGGCGGCTGCTGCGTCCCCACGCTCCGCTGCCCTGCCGTCACCTTTACCCCCCGGCACACCGTTCTGACGGGGAGGAGCGGTCTCGTCCCCTCCGCGGATGGCTCGCCTCATCTTGGATGGGGGTATTGGTATTGTATGCAGTTGTTTGGTATTCCTCTCTCCTCTATTCTTTTAGGTTTTGGCTATCACCCCTCTTCAAAGCTGGAGCGTTGGGGGGAAAGTTGGGAGACAGTCAGGTATCGAGCATTCATTTTAATTGCCACTGCTTTAAGGGAATCCTAGTGTTGAGCGATTAGGGTTTTTGAGGTCGGTTCTATGATTACATTTTATTTTTTAAATCACAGTTTTCGTTTTTGATTATATATATATATATATATTTGTTTTTTAACATTAAATACACTGTACATTATGTTGGTTGAACGCTGTAACAACAGAATAAAACAATGAATAACAGGCCTATGATGGTAGTGACTGCTCATTACTGCTGATCACTAATTAACCATCATTTATTCACATTACTTTAATAAAATACTTAAGTTTTATTTGATGACTAGATTATTTCCTTCCAAGTCATCATCTCCTCTCTATAGAGCTGCTGCAAAATCACTATTTAGTAGTTCTTCAAAGTAAATAAGGCATACTTTTATGACAGCTGAAAACCAACTACCAATCACTTAGAGCATTCAGAAGAGGATTCAGACCCCCTTTCCTTTTTCCACATTTAGTTACATTACAGCCTTATTCTAAAATTCATTCAATAAAAAAACTCCTCATCAATCTACACCCAATACCCAATAATGACAAAGCGAAAACAAGATTTTAGAAATGTTTGCAAATGTTTTAAAAATAAAAAAACCGAAATAAAATATTTACATTTACATAAGTATTCAGACACTTTGCGATGAGACTCAACATTGAGTTCAGGTGCATCCTGTTTCCATTGATCATCATTGAGATGTTTCTACAAGTTGATAGGAGTCCACCTGTGGTAAACTCAATTGATTGGACATGATTTGGAAAGGCACCTGTCTATATAAGGTCCCACAGTTGACAGTGCAGGTCAGAGCGAAAACCAAGCCATGAGGTCGAAGGAATTGTCCATAGATCTCAGACAGGATTGAGCCGGGGCACCGATCTGGGGAAGGGTACCAAACCATTTCAGCAGCATTGAAGGTCCCCAAGAACACAGTGGCCTCCATCATTCTGCAGCATTGAAGGTCCCCAAGAACACAGTGGCCTCCATCATTCTTAAATGGAAGAAGTTTGGAACCACCAAGACTCTTCTTAGAGCTGTCAGCCTGGACTAACTGAGCAATCGGAGGAGAAGGGCCTTGGTCAGGGAGGTGACTCCCAAATATTAGCGTCATATCCAAGAAGACTCAAGGCTGTAATCGCTGCCAAAGGTGCTTCAACAAAGTACTGTGTAAAGGGTCAGAATACTTATATAAATGTGATATTTCAGTTGTATTTTTAATACATTAGCAGAAATTTCTAAACCTGTTTTTGCTTTCTCATTATTGATGACGGAGGGAACAATTGAATCCATTTTTAACACGGCTGTAATGTAACAAAATGTGGATAAGTCAAGGGGTCCAAATACTTTTGAATGCCCTGTAGATCATGTATTTTCAGGTAGAGATACCTTGCCTTGTGAAGCAACAGCTGCTCTTTATATCCCATTATGATCGCGCTTTTTCCCCGTATTTTATTGAACTAAGCAAGTCAGTTAAAAACAATATTATTTACAATAACGGCCTGCATCAGCCAAACCAGGACGACGCTGGGCCAATAGTACGCGTAAAAGACTGGACAAGTAGAGGCGCAATGCATAATGGTCATTGAAGTTAATTACCACGTTTTACGCGCTAAACTATGTACAATATTGGCCTGTTGGAAACTACAACTCCCTACTACATCGCACAGTTCAAACTGGATCCGATTTACCTCTACAGAGCTGTGCAATCTGCGCATTGAGCTCACACACACACACACATTAAAAAATAAATGGAATTTAAATAATTGAACCGATGACGGTCAATTAGTTGTTTATAAAAATGATCGATATTTCGGTTAATCGATCAGCACTAGGAAATCCTGGTTACCATAACAGCAACACCAGTTTACTTCCGGGTACTAGGAAAAATCCACTTCATTGGGTGGAAAATACGACAAAATGGTTTGATGTCTGCACAATTATTAAAATGCAAACAGTGAACTTAGTATTGTTGTTAGGTTTTTTTTCTTTTAACTACACATTCTAGCTAACTTGATGTCAACGTTACTGAGCTAGCTAACGCAGAGACAAAAGTTATGGCAATGACAAAGTCCCTTCAAGTAAAAAAAAAAATTCTGGCCACATAATTCATATATTCGATTTCTGTTCAACTTCATATTAAAAATGCACATCGCTAACTACTCACGGGAGAGCCTTGTTGACAGTCCTCAAAGCAAACCGCTTTTCTGACAGAAACGAACGTATTAGGTGAAGAAACCTCTGTGAAGCTTGACACAATAATGCAGGTTGCTGTTCGCCTTCAAAATAAAAGTCCCCGATTGGAAACTGCGAAAAATAGTGGAATAATGCCATATTTGGACTAGATAATACTAAACACGGTTGGAATGTTACATAAAATACAGTAATTAATTATTTTGACAAACTGTGGATATATCAGACTGCAGAATTGCGTTGGTGGCATACAGTATACACTGCCTTTACCTATGGCGTGAACACCCATGAAAGGACTCTGAAGCCATGAAATGGGTAAGGCTGTACAGTGTCAGTGTCACCCATAGATTTCAATTCCAAAGAGGTTGCACAAATATTAGCGTCAAGGCTCTTATTTACGGAACTTTGACAAAATTACCTCCCCAGTAAACTATTGCACTCTCCAGCCTTACCAATGGGAAAGGAGGAAACCTAGTCAGTTGCACAACTGAAATGTCTTCCACGTGCATAATCGACATCCACGTCTTCGCCTCCTCTAACCACTAGGCTACCTGCCTCCTCTAACCACTAGGCTACCTGCCTCCTCTAACCACTAGGCTACCTGCCTCCTCTAACCACTAGGCTACCTACCTCCTCTAACCACTAGGCTACCTGCCTCCTCTAACCACTAGGCTACCTGCCTCCTCTAACCACTAGGCTACCTGCCGCCCAACAATGGAATGTGAACCCATGAAATGGGATCTCGGCCTACTCAGTGACACCCACAGAACACAACTTTGTAGAGTTTACACAAATATTAACGTCATAGCTATTATTGCAGGACTCTGAAACCACTGTGATAACCCCATTTTTTATGGGTGCACACTTTATAGGTAAAGCTGTACAGTCCAATATGGGGAGGTGATTTGCCACAGTCAAAAGTAATAATAAATGAAGGCTAAGAGGTCATTTTACCTGATCTAACTTTGAATATCTTCAAATAGCCTTTGTAAGTGTATTTAGACCGCTTTGATAAAAGGACAGGATATCTTGTGGTTCACTGAGCAGTGGCATGTACAGTATGTTTGATAACTAGGGAGAGTGAGGAGAGGTAATGCCATTCTCCTCTTGCGAATGGCGCTTGGGCTCAATTTACCTACGAAAGGGATTGAACCCACATGGAGGCTGGTATATTAATAACAATCATTAGATACACATTTCACATGTCAAGTCAACATAACGTCGTAATATTTTGCCCAAATACCATACTGTTAACCCAATAAGTGCTGTAATAAATGTGAAATGACTTAAATTAGGTCGTTGTTTATACTACAATGTTCCATCTGTTCATGTTATTTCGTTAATCCAGACATTGTTCATGAAAAACAGGGTCTTTGAAGTCCAAATATGACCCTTTTTGGTCATGTAGAAAGACAAAAAGAGGTGTAAATGGGTTTCGCTTCATTTTTAAATGTTTTTACTGCGTCAGTGTACACAGATGTTTCGGGTTTACGGCCTTAACTGTGTAGGTACAATTTACTTTCATTCAAAACAGCATTTTTGAAGAACTACATATGAGCAGCAGGTGCTTCTAATCAGGGCTGACACTGACAACAAGTGTGAACAGTTCGTATACTATATGAAAAAAGTACCTGATGTAAATAAAAACCAATTTTATGAAAGCAATTGACTGTTGAATCCCTGATAGTCAAAACAGCATGAGAAAATGTCTTGTTTCTTCACAGACTGGCTGCTTTGTGATGTTCAACCAACCTTTTGTTGGTGTCTCCATGTTCTCAGAAAAGGGGGACATTGGCGATTCTGAATCGATAAGACCTGAAACAATACTACCTCTATATCCTGATGTTATACATCCTGGGGTTTACCCAGCACCACCTCCAGTATTACTGTTACATCCTGGGTATTACTGTCATCACCACAGCAGCTAGATAACTGTGTTCTACATCCTGGGATTTACCCAGCACCACCTCCAGTATTACTGTTACATCCTGGGATTTACCCAGCACCTCCTCCAGTATTACTGTTACATCCTGGGATTTACCCAGCACCTCCTCCAGTATTACTGTTACATCCTGGGATTTACCCAGCACCACCTCCAGTATTACTGTTACATCCTGGGATTTACCCAGCACCACCTCCAGTATTACTGTTACATCCTGGGATTTACCCAGCACCACCTCCAGTATTACTGTTACATCCTGGGTATTACTGTCATCACCACAGCAGCCAGATAACTGTGTTCTACATCCTGGGATTTACCCAGCACCACCTCCAGTATTACTGTCATCACCACAGCAGCTAGATAACTGTGTTCTACATCCTGGGATTTACCCAGCACCACCTCCAGTATTACTGTTACATCCTGGGATTTACCCAGCACCACCTCCAGTATTACTGTTACATCCTGGGTATTACTGTCATCACCACAGCAGCCAGATAACTGTGTTCTACATCCTGGGATTTACCCAGCACCACCTCCAGTATTACTGTTACATCCTGGGTATTACTGTCATCACCACAGCAGCTAGATAACTGTGTTCTACATCCTGGGATTAACCCAGCACCACCTCCAGTATTACTGTTACATCCTGGGATTTACCCAGCACCACCTCCAGTATTACTGTTACATCCTGGGATTTACCCAGCACCACCTCCAGTAATACTGTCATCAACACAGCAGCTAGATAACTGTGTTCTACATCCTGGGATTTACCCAGCACCACCTCCAGTATTACTGTCACCACCACAGCAGCTAAATAACTGCAGATGCAAGACTTCAAACATACAGTTGAAGTTGGAAGTTTACATCACTTAGGTTGGAGTCATTAAAACTTGTTTTTCAACCAATCCACAAATTACATATAACAAACTATAGTTTTGGCAAGTCGGTTAGGACATCTACTTTGTGCATGACACAAGTCATTTTCCCAACAATTGTTTACAGACAGATTATTTCACTTATAATTCACTGTATCACAATTCCAGTTGGTCAGAAGTTTACATACACTAAGTTGACTGTGCCTTTAAAACAGCTTGGAAAATTCCAGAAAATGATGTCATGGCTTTAGAAGTTTCTGATAGGCTAATTGTCATCATTTGAATCAATTGGAGGTGTATCTGTGGATGTATTTCAAGGCCTACCTTCAAACTCAGTGCCACTTTGCTTGACATCATGGGAAATCAAATGAAATCCGCCAAGACCTCAGAAAGTCTCATTCATCCTTGGGAGCAATTTCCAAACGCCTGAATGTACCACGTTCATCTGTACATACAATAGTACGCAAGTATAAACACCATTGGACCACGCAGCCGTCATACCACTCAGGAAGGAGACACGTTCTGTCTCCTAGAGATGAACGTACTGTGGTGTGAAAAGTGCAAATAAATCCCAGAACAACAGCAAAGGACCTTGTGAAGATGCTGGAGGAAACAGGTACAAAAGTATCTATATCCACATATCGACATAACCTGAAAGGCCGCTCAGCAAGGAAGAAGCCACTGCTCCAAAACCGCCATAAAAAAGCCAGACTACGATTTGCAACTGCACATGGGGACAAAGATCATACTTTTTGGAGAAATGTCCTCTGGTCTGATGAAACAAAATAGAACTGTTTGGTCATAATGACCATCGTTATGTTTGGAGGAAAAAGGGGGAGGCTTGCAAGGCGAAGAACACCATCCCAACCGTGAAGCACGGGGGTGGCAGCATCATGTTGTGGGGGTGCTTTGCTGCAGGGGGGACTGGTGCACTTCACAAAATAGACTGCATCATGAGGAATTAAAATTATGTGAATATATTGAAGCAACATCTCAAGACATCAGTCAGGAAGTTAAAGCTTGGTCACAAATGGGTCTTCCAAATGGACAATTACCCCAAGCATACTTCCAAAGTTGTGGCAAAATGGCTTAAGGACAACAAAGTCAAGGTACTGGAGTGGCCATCACAAAGCCCTGACCTCAATCCTATAGAAAATCTGTGGGCAGAACTGAAAAAGCGTGTGCTAGCAAGGAGGCCTACAAACCTGACTCAGTTACAGCAGCTCTGTCAGGAGGAATAGGCCAAGATTCACCCAACTTATTGTGGGAAGCTTGTGGAAGTCTACCCAAACGTTTGACCCAAGTTAAACAATTTAAAGGCAATGCTACTAAATACTAATTGAGTGTATGTACACTTCTGACCCACTGGGAATGTGATGAAAGAAATAAAAGCTGAAATAAATCATTCTCTCTACTATTATTCTGACATTTCACATTCTTAAAATATAGTGGTGATCCTAACTGACCTAAGACAGGGAATTTTTACTAGAATTAAGTGTCAGGAATTGTGAAAAACTGAGTTTAAATGTATTTGGCTAAGGTGTATGTAAACTTCTGACTTCAACTGTATCTATTACAAACTACTACACACTAAGAGATGTATATTACAAACTACTACACACTAAGAGATGTATATTACAAACTACTACACACTAAGAGATGTATATTACAAACTACTACACACTAAGAGATGTATATTACAAACTACTACACACTAAGAGATGTATATTACAAACTACTACATACTAAGAGATGTATATTACAAACTACTACACACTAAGAGATGTATATTACAAACTACTACACACTAAGAGATGTATATTACAAACTACTACACACTAAGAGATGTATATTACAAACTACTACACACTAAGAGATGTATATTACAAACTACTACACACTAAGAGATGTATATTACAAACTACTACATACTAAGAGGCTACTTACAAGCTACTACACACAAACAATGTCCTTTTCACACAGCATTGTCCTTAGCCCCAGGCTTAGACTGTCCCTGGGCTAGCTTATACTGTGTTCATGAAAGTAGGGCTACTGAAACCAACGGTCACTTTTCTGGAGAAGAATATTCAAAAGTAGGCGACAATGAATTGTGATTGGCTAGCCCCAGAGCGTCATTGCGAACATTGCTTCAGAGCAGGGCCTGCCAGCCCTGGGCTAAGGTTGTGCCATCCCCCTTCAGAATGTGCAGTGTGAATAGTCTCTTATCCCCAGGGTAAAAGCTCTCTTGGCCCAGGGCAAAGTGCAGTGTGAATAGTCTCTTATCCCCAGGGTAAAAGCTCTCTTGGTCCAGGGCAAAGTGCAGTGTGAATAGTCTCTTATCCCCAGGGTAAAAGCTCTCTTGGTCCAGGGCAAAGTGCAGTGTGAATAGTCTCTTATCCCCAGGGTAAAAGCTCTCTTGGTCCAGGGCAAAGTGCAGTGTGAATAGTCTCTTATCCCCAGGGTAAAAGCTCTCTTGGCCCAGGGCAAAGTGTAGTGTGAACGTGAGATGTGTCCAAACTACGACGCACCATCACGTACCAAACATATTCCTCTTCAGACAAAATGTTTGGATTGCTGTGTGAGGGACGAATTAGTTTCAGATTAGTTGAGGTAACTATTGAGATCATCAATTTGACTTTAGGACATTCTTCTCTTGAATGTAGACTGGAACTTGATTTGACTACTCACATAAAAGCTACAGTCTCTAGCACTTGGCACTTCATTGAATTAATGTCTCTAGAAATATTTATGGTAGAGGAAATACTATAGTTTGTATTTATTTATACTATAGTTTGAGATGTGTACTTTATTTATACTGTAGTCTGAAATATGTACTTGTATTTATACTATAGTTTGAAATATGTACTGTATTTATACTGTAGTTTGGGATGTGTACTGGATATATACTGTATTTTGAGATGTCTACTATATTTATACTGTAGTTTGAATGTGAAATTTTTGTAGCAGATCATTTTTCAGATGATAAAAGATTTAGTATTTATTAAAGTGACAAAAAAAATCTAGTGCTTTTTACAGATACATTGTTAAAGGAATGATATAGTTTCTCAGGACATTATTATATTTAATAATGATATTATTATATTTAGTTACATCTTTAATAAAGCTTTACTTAGTGAATGTAACAATGGCTGTCCTGTTATAGTATAGTACTGATGTACCTATTAGTATAGAACCTCTTCGTAACAGTACTGATATAGTACTGATGTTGTATTGTCCCTGACGTCCTGTGACATTACACGCTGACAGTAACAGTACTGATATAGTACTGATGTTGACCTATTAGTATAGAACCTCTGTTACAGTACTGATATAGTACTGATGTTGTATTGTCCCTGACGTCCTGTGACATTACACGCTGACAGTAACAGTACTGATATAGTACTGATGTAGTTGACCTATTAGTATAGAACCTCTGTAACAGTACTGATATAGTACTGATGTTGTATTGTCCCTGACGTCCTGTGACATTACACGCTGACAGTAACAGTACTGATATAGTACTGATGTTGTATTGTCCCTGACGTCCTGTGACATTACAAGCTGACAGTAACAGTACTGATATAGTACTGATGTTGTATTGTCCCTGACGTCCTGTGACATTACACGCTGACAGTAACAGTACTGATATAGTACTGATGTTGTATTGTCCCTGACGTCCTGTGACATTACAAGCTGACAGTAACAGTTGTAGGTGACAGCAACATCTAACATTGGGATAGAAACTACACATTCAATACAATCTAACTTTATTCATCAGCAATTTACAAGTCATGTACTTTAAAAAACCTTTTTTTAAATTTTTATCTATGATTGTTATGATAAAGTATTCATTAAAAATACAGCCCATTGTCCTTAGCCTGGGTAACAATCTGTTTGGATAATATTCAACTTAGGGTACTCTGTGTTATAAAGATGTTTAGCATTTGACACAGATTGCCAAGGAGTGTTACGATATCTAAACAGACTGGTAACCAGACAACATTGTCCTGGCTATAGTACACCATGTAGAAATTTATTTTTTTAAAATCTCTCCTTGTCTATATCTTGATCACATCCAATATAAAATCAATGAATCATCACTATATTGTGGTTCATTTAGGCCACGTCGTTATGACAACATTTAAATTATTATTTGT